>NW_010137164.1:25722-50196 GCF_000699245.1 Pterocles gutturalis | reverse complement strand
TTCTTGTAGATGGGTGTCACAAGATCTGTTTCAATATGGCATTACTTATGTTCTTTTCTGCTTGTTATTTATATGAATGAAAAGTAAATACTGAGTGATTGCCATTTTGACTTAGGAGAATCTTAAAAATAAATCAAATTGGATAAAAGGCAATACAAGGTGCACAGCAATGATCGGATGCTCCCTGGAGCACCACGACTAGAAGAGTGAAGAGTTCCAGCTTTCCTCTTGGTTACAGTTTTCCTGTTGTTAAGAATTCAAGAGGGAAAAGCTATATTCTTTTTATGCTCCTCAAAAGCAGCACATTTTGAATGACCTATTTATTTCTCTGCCTAATTCCACATAATCAGCTTCCAAAATTATTGCATGTATTTTTCACACTAGTAGTAAGGATTTGACAAGTTATCTGTGTAATTATGGATTGCATCATCCAAATAATCTTCTTTAAAAGCAAGTTTTCCTCAAAGATCCTGATGACGTTTATGAAATACCAACGCATGTTGGAGAGCGCCAAAAAAACCAAAGAAAGACTTTGGTGCATATTGCCATTATTGCAGGGAATATTTCAACTGCAAATCAGTATGTTTATAATTATATGTTTAAAAAAGACAGTATATGTGAACTTCGAGCACATCATGTTAAAATACAGCCCAAGGCTATAATAATATGTCATAGTAAGGAAATTTCCAGTTCTCCCTACCATGTTTACAAAAAGAAGTGTTATGTTTTAACATTAAGCAGAAAAGTAAGTTTCCATAGGCAATGACCATAGCAACAAGTAACAAGATGCATTTTGGTAGCCAACACATGTGGTAGTTCTATTAGCTCAGAGTTTTCTAGTAAGAATCCCCAAAGATCAGCTGCACACGGGAGCTGCTTTATTTTGTGTCAGCTACATGTACTTTTTTCCAACTCAGCAAACTGTGCAAATAATTTGGCTAGAAATTAGATGGTTCCTGGCAATTTTAAGTGCTTGGAAGAACATATGCTAAGTAACTTTCTAGTTTGGTTTGCCCTCATTGTATTTGAACAACTAAAGAAAAAAAAAAAGGAGAAGTAACAAAGATTAGAATACATTACAATAAAATAATTTTTAGTGTAATAGCTAATAATAAATTCTGATGAGTAAGGTTATTTACAAGCTCTGAGGACTTGGATGCCTATAATGGTGTTCTGAGATCAGCTTTTTATTTCAATAGACTTATGACATTGTCTTGTTCCTTCATGTTTAATTTGGAATATTCTATGATGGAACTACACTACGATGTAAATCCTTGCAAATTAGGTAGGATTCACTTTGGTTAATAATTAGAGGTACCAAAAGAAAACCAAACCTTTTTGCTGCCATGTCACCAGCAAATAGTTTTACTGTTAGGATACTAGTTATTGCTTTGGGCAACAGTAGCTATTAGTTTCAGAAGTAGATCTGAGTATCCCCTGTACTTTCGTTGGTGTCCTGATCCAACAACAGCCAAGCTAAAGTAGAAGGGAACCAACTGTACATAATTCAATGCAACCAAAAGCATAACTGGTTCAACCAGCATCAAACATGAGCATGCTCCAAATGAATTTGAACAAGCTCACAAGATACAGATGGTTGTAGCAGCTCACATACCCCGAGGCTGTTTTGATGCACATTTTGTACAGGAATGTGTGGTGTGTATGGTACCCTTCTAGTTTATTTATTACTTGCCCAGGGCTAGACTCAGTCTAGTCCTTCCTATTTTCCTCTTCTCTCCCCTCCCTCAAGAATACCACAGCTAGAAAATCAGATTTGTGTGAGGAAACTGTGCCCTTCAGCAATGCATAAGGCCAATAAAGGGAAGTTTTCCCAACCTGTCAGCTCTGTTGCTTCTGCCTTGATTGGTGCACTGGTGAAGAGTGGTTTTATAACAATAACTCAGCTTTTTTTCCCTACCCTTGTCTGTTGCTCCTAGGCATCTTTTCTGCTGTGATTTCTGGTCCCTTCTACATCATGCCTTTAACGTATCCAGTATTGCAGCCTTTCCATTAAATGACAGGAATCTACAAAACCTATATAAAAATACACTTTTTGGGTACAGAAGATTCATAGAAAATAAAAGGTTTTGCCATCATATTAAATAGAAAGCATTGTCCACAACTAAAGGGCCCTAACGGAACTGCTGATCTTATGGATCAGCAACTTGATTTAACTTTAAAGTTGGATTTAACTTCAAAGTTGGCCCCTCTTTGAGCAGAGAGACCAGATAATTTCCGGAGGTCTTTTCTAATCTAAATTATGCTATGTTTCTCTTTCCTGCAAAGAGATCTTGGCTACTAACATTCACTAAAACTCCCGAAGGAGAGATCGATTTATAATAACTACTTATTTGTATGCATTTCCATAATCAATATCTTGTAGGAACATACTCTAGGCTCCGATGAGCATTTCCCTCTCTGTAACCACCTAAAGAAAACCATGGAAAAAAGGAAAGTGAAAAGGTAGTTGCAGAGGAGGTTGCTGTCAGACTTGCAGATCACAAAAATGAAGAAGCAAGGACAAAAGTTATGCATTCTCAATGTTTCATTGCAGGCATCTCCTTGTCAGATCCTCCACTGCTTCTGAGAAAGCTGTATGGAAACAAGGATTTCAGTAAATGCAAGCACATACTGATCAAGATTTTTTAAACACTGGGTCTTACATCCACTGAAAGGAAGGAAAAGAAAATAACTCTTCCATTAGAAGAGTTGCTGTTAGTAGACCCTCTGAAGAACAGCAGGAAAGGTTGAGAAGGAAGTGGGCAGACTGAAACAAGAGAAATACATATTTGCATGAGGCAGAAGATCTGGAAGTGTGAAGGCTCTGGGTTATCTAGGGAATCTGAAGCAGCTCCACCAGGGGAGAAGGAATGTGGCTGCTCCACAGGCAGGAGATGCTGCTTGCTTAGATCCGGCAGCCAGCAGCCAAGGCCAATAACCGATTGCTATCTTGGTGACCAGCAAGGAATCTACCCTACTGATTAAAAAAAAAAAATCCCTAAGGATTCTGCTTCTTCTTTGTAGTGGTGCTTATACATTTCAAAGTGCAGTGCTTCTGGGACTCAGTGCTTGAGGAAGCTGGAAGAATGGATATTCTGACTTGTGAAGTATCAGAAAGTGCCACTGCAAAGGGTCCCAAATCCACAGAAAAATTGCCAGCACTCATCTGAATCACAGATTACTCCACCACATTATTTACCTGCATATGCACAGATGACTCCTCTGGGACTAAAAGTGAGCAGATCAGAAATTACTAGAGCCAGAGGCTCAGACTATATTCTCCTCAACTCTTTCATATGTATGAAAAAGCTAGACAATGACTGACCTCTTTTGGATAATATGATATATACATGTGTTCAGGAACAGAAGGACAAAATAAAAGCAGTGAGCAGGGGGATGAGAAAATATACCCTGCCTATGTGCATACCTATTCCGGCAGCACTTTGGCTTCCTTCTCTATGCTGCAGAGAGACTGCTGTGTAGAGGTGGTGTGACACTCAAAAATAAAGGAAAGTGACTTTCTGGATACAGTAATCTGAAACTCTTGAAAAAATTACAGTCATTGAGGGCTATTGATTAAAGTGGTGTAAGAATCGGGGAAAAAAAAAAAAAGGTCACTTGCCAAGTTGCTGAATACCTTACATGGCTTCATCCTAAAGCAAAGAGTGCTAGCAAAATCTGGAAGCCTTCATACCATCAAAATTATGACCTTATTAGAATAATAGAGATCTATCGGATTTAGCTTTCACAAAGATTTCACTTGTTCAGAACTAAAATACAGTATGAAGATGATTTAGGTGTTACCTGGAAACCTTGGCTATACACATTCATGTAGGATTTAGGGTAGAGGGAAATAGTGGCCACACTCCTGGTAAGGGCAACAGTGGTTGTGTGTAGATACCCAAAACAGTAACAAGTAGACAAAAGCCTTTGTGTGGGCAATTGGTGTCAATATCCAAAGCACAAAAGCTCATACTAATGGGAGCTTTAAAGTAGAAAGGGCAAATGAGCACTTCTATACTAGTAAATTTATTAACTTTCTCATTCAAACAAGTTAGTGACTTTCTCAGGCAGTGAGGTCAACTGGTATGGAGTTGTCCATGCCTAATATGATGACCACTCTTCAAGTCTAAACCATGGTGTCTGCATGCACACGGTTTGGTAAGGTCTCAGGAGTGTTTTCACTTCTGAACTGTACCTGGAAATTATTTGGGAGAACATATCATGCCAAGTTTTCCAGCAATTCACTGACACAAAAACATTCACCGGCAGTGCTCCACTTTCTAATGCAGCTTCAGCCAGAGAGGAGGATTCATCTTGCCTGTTTTTGATATACCTCCAATGCAGATGCTACTTCCAACATAGTAATCCTTAATATTCCAGCAGATGAAAACAGGCACTTTTAGAAAGGATGTAATCTAGTCTAATTTTGACATTTACTTTAAGATGAGAAAAATCACCTCCTATTTCTCTCTCCTGACTGTGGATCACAAGTTCAGATACAAATGTCTGCAATGTTTATGTCTACATATGGCCAGATGAATTTCACACAGAGGAGAAACTATCAAAGTGTAATGAGCAATTCTTGGATAGAAAAGAGAATGACCGTTCTCTTATATTGGATTCCTAAAATAGCCAGAAGTGAGTGAAGGATGATAAGCTAGAAAGCCATTCTTGTTAGGGTGGCCATGAAGTTACCAAGTCATCATTCACTGATTTCAAACTATTCCTGCAATTTAGCAATGTCATTTTGAATTGCAATCAGGTTTTCTCTAACCACTGCCAGTTGTCTGTTTTCCAGTGCCATGTACAGGTCACACGTGAAAATTTAGAAGGGCACTAGTCCTAGGGGAGGCTGGTTTCACCTCACGGATATGCCACCTTGAGACCCAGCTACCAGCAACATTTTTTTTACTGTAGTTCTCCATACATTTTTGCATCCACCTCACAGTCAACCATACTTCCTAATTTGTTCATGATAGTCCCACGTGGGGCAGACCGAAAAAAAAAAAAAGAAAAGCCTACAAAAGACAAGTTATATCACAAATGCTGCTTCCTTTGTCCATGAGACTATTTGCTCTGTCAAGGAAGGATATTAAATTTGTTTGAGAAAATATTTTACGGACAAGTAAAAAATTTTTTATCAGTTTACTATTTTCTCAGTAAATAGGCCCCACTCATAATTACTTTTCCTTCTATGCTAAATGTCATTTCTTTGCCTCTTGCCAGTTCTCAGGGATTCCCTAGCCCTCCATGAGGTTTTGCTTCACCACTAAGTGAACTGTATAGTCTCATATCATGCTGTATTTATCCAAATATTTACTAACAAACTTTTCTCCTTTTGTGTCCCATGTTCTTAACATTCATGATAAGAACTGTAGTAAAGCATTTAGTTTTAGCCAAACCTTCTATTAACCTAAGTATTCTTTTTTGTCTCTTGATAATTTTAAGTCTACTTGGATCTTCACCTTTACGATTTCACATGCACACACTTATGCCTCACACTTATGCCCCTTTTTAGAGCACGGAAACATGTCAGTTCCTGCTTTCAGTGGGATTTCTTCAATTTTCCAGTCACTGAAGAGCACTTTATATCTCTTGTATCTCACCGTATTTAAATTTTTCCTCTGCATCAGAATATTAATAGGCATATCCTCAAAGCACAGAGAAAACTTCTTATATTTAGACATAAAATTGACATGCCTTAAATATATAATGTAAGATATTCTATGCTGCACATCAAAATATAGAAGAAATATGACTGGTTAATTGTTTAAGGATGTTCTCTGAGACACTAACAATGCATTTGAGTTTGATGATAACATTAATACTTTATAGTACATGTGGACTGTGTAACACAGAAGTCTCAAAGTACTCCATGGAGAAAATCTCGTTTACTATTTTCATGCTTTCAACAAGTTTATATAACTTAAAGCATGTTTTTGAGAGGATAGAAAAAATATAAAATTCCAAACAGAACAAAATATGACTACGTGATTGCCAAAATCTAGGCAGAAAATCCATTAAAAGTAACTATGGAGTTTCATGAGTAATTCATAGGACAAAAAAAAAAATACAGCTACAGAAAAATATAAAAAGCACAGTGTACATTCAGCATCGTTGTACAATGGAAAAGTCCCTTCCCTCTCCCCCCAGTTCTGTCTCTACACTAACTTTACTGAGGAGAACAATTAAACAGGAGGACTCATTAAAAATAAATGTCTAAAAAGATTTGCAGGCATAATGGAGACATTTTAAACAGCAAGTTAGACTATTAGTAAAGGAGTGAAAAAAGATGAGTATAGATAAATATCAGAAAAGGAGAAAATAAAAATATTTAAAGTAAGAAAACAGTTGAAATAACTAAATCAACATCTAACCAGAGGGAAAAAAATTATAAATGTTGAACCATAGTGAGACAATAAAAAATCATGAATTAAAGTGTGCAGATAAGGATGATCATTGGAATGTAGGATGCCTGATTTTTCAAAGCTTCTCAGCAAAATCCCTTTCTAAGATGAAGAAAAGAAATTACCATGCACTGAGAAAAGGTCTTCTAGGAGATTAGTAATTTATTAAAAGACAGAAAGCTAGGCAGAAACAAATAAATACACTGAGGCAGAAAGAGTCTGCTCTCAGGTCTTTCTTGCTGCTCCATGTTTTCAGAAGTTATATGAAAACCAGAATAAATAATGAGTTCACAAATGTTGCCAAGTTCACAGATGACACAGATGTACTCAGGATCATCAAATCTCAAACCAGATGAATAGAACAATAAAAAGTTCTCACTAGTATGAGTTACAAAGCAATTAAATTGCCTGAAGATGAAAGTCATTATCCAGTAAGTGAAAAATTATGCATGTGGGAGAAAAATTCCTTAAGCACAAATATAGAAAGGTGTGTCTAAATTTCTTATTACTCCTCAAAGACCCCATAGTTACTTTGAATTTATCTGTGAAAACATTAACTCAAAGCTCAGCCACAGCCTAAAGCCAAATGTGATTTGCAATTACTAAAATGAAGAAAATGCATCAGAAAACAGTAAATATAATATAGAAAGCATAAAACACTCCATCATGCCATGACATAATACTCAGGACATCATATAACTAGGAAAAGCTCTTGGAAGGAGGCAATGATGATGATACGGAAAGACTCCAGTACAAAAGACAACTAGGTAGATTAGGACCTGAAAAAGATATATTTCCGGATGGCTGTGAGAGTGATCTACAAAATCATGAAGCGGATGGAAAAGTTGAGCAGTTTAACTCACAGGTTTTAGAAAAGGTAAGATCAGTGAGGATTCTGTATCCAGTTTGGAGAAAATTTGAAAGCTGGACAAGGGAATGAAACAGCTGGGTGAAAAATCGGACCCAAGTAAAACGCTGTTTGCACTTTCCGTCAATGAAATGATGCATTTCATACTCATGCATCTCTCGTTTTGACAAAAAAAAAAAAAAAAAAGGAAGAAACCCCTCAACTACTAAAACCAACTGTTATTCATTTAACGCAGATTCCGTCTCGTAACTAAATTTTAAAGTATTTATAGATGTAATTTCTCAGCTAGGTTTTTGTGCTACGTTATTTAACCAAAGTTTTGGCTGAAGCAGAGAATAAGTCTCTGGGCCTTCTGACTGCCTTTTTTAATATCTTCCATTTGTATAAACATATGCATTTTATTTGTTTGATTGTAATGGGTTTATCTGCCTTGTTACTTTGTTCCTCTTTTCTTTCATATCTTTTTTCTCCAAAGGCTTTGTTTGATTTTTCAGGAATGAGAGAACATACCAGGTTGTGAACCAAAGGAAACATAACATCTTAATAGTCCTTTAGGATGGAATTGTAGTCAGGAAGAATTTTATAGGAGGACAATTATAAACCTTGGGGTTAGGATTTTGTCTTTTATGTGTAGAGTAATTTACCTCATTTGGGCACAGGCCCAGCACTGGATCTGGCCAAACCCGCAAAACAACTAATTGAAGGCTTCAGTCGAAACCCACAATCCTGAAATCCCTCTTCCTCCGCCAGCCACCGCCTGATGCAGGGAGCAGCTTGGCCGCACCTTCTCCTTTGAAGTTACCAGGCATTTAGACAGCAGTGATATTGCTTCTTCAAAGCAGATGTGAAGTTGACCTGGTGCCTGGATTCAAGCCCTACCCTCTCTGTCCATGTGTGGGCACGCCAAGAAGAAGGCTTCAGCACAAGCCAGCCATCCTGGCCCTATGGCGGGGTCTGTGCCTGGCCCAGCTACCGCCAAACATCTCCAGTGCCCCCGCGGGGGGTACCACACTCTCAGAGCCCCCCACTGTGCCCCAGGAGGGGGCAGAAACTCCCCCCTTGACTGCATGTGCTATCAGTTCAGAATCTGCTTGTCTGGGAGGGGTATGAAGGCAGCAGGCTCGGCCTGAAGGACTCAGCAGGCTCCTGGACACAGGGCAGTAGTGGCAGAAGATGTGCCAGGAGCTCTCTGACACTGCCAAAGTGGAGAAGCTCAGCACCTGGCTGATTTCTCAGCCAGGAAGGGTTCCTGGTTAGGTTGTTCTCTGCAGAAATCCTGCCTTGATCCTCAGTCCAGGATCCCTGCTGGAGCCAGGTCTGCCACTCACAGTCTCCTCCAAAGTGCAGCAGCCCATCTGCAAGATGGCTGCAGCAGCATCCATCAGAGCCCAGGTGCTAGGGGAAACATCCAGAAATCAGGAAGGAGATTCAACCCTCTTGCCTGGAAGACGGTCCTCGATTAACTCATACCACTCTGTAAACATTTGCCCCAGGGTGGGAGCACAACGCAGTGATCTGACTTTCAAGACATTTAACTGCAAGTACTGGAGTGGGGTCTCTTTTCAAAACCTGTTTCTGTAGGCAATGGGCATTCAAATGTGTGAACTCTGGGAGCAGGGGTGGGACTTCCACTTTCCCACACACAGCTTCTGGATAGGTGCCCCATAGCCTGGGCTGTGCAGTAATTCTCTCCCTCCTGCTCCTTGCAGCCCAATTGAACCCTTCAGTCTTGATCAGGAATCAAATGCTCTCACACATATTTGGATGAGTGTTTTCAAAATTAACCCTCTTTATAGGAGAGAGAAATTACTACCATGTTGAGATGTATCACAAGAAAATTGTGCCCAACTTCAGATTTGCCTAAAACGATGGACAGTCTGATGCTCTCTGCAGCACTGAGAGGGGTGCTTCCAGGGCAGAATCCAAGGCTCTTCCCTTCCTAAACCTTTCCCTCTCAGCTCACTCTCAACAGCTATTTACTATCTCAGGAAATCCAGGTACCTCACCCACGGCTCTGAAGCCAGCTCTAGAGGCCACTGGCTGTACTGGATCTGGCTCAATTCCCTTCCACCCTTTAAGTATCTTCATGTCAGCTCCCTGAGCGACTGATTATATGCACTCTCAGAGTGGTGTGGTGAGAGTCCAGAGAATTTTGACGTCTTGGATGAGCTTTTTTCCTGAAAGCTCAGTGTCACATTGGGGGGGAATTTCAAGCCCTGTTTTCAGTCAGTCTGGAATAAATCTCTCTTCCAAATTAAAGCCAATCCCTGCTTTCTTTTAGTTATAGCATCTGATTCATCAATGAGGGACCGAGGCTCATACATTTATTTATATCATGAAAAGATTCATTCTTTATTCCAAAGAATTAGCAAATGTTTGGTTATTGATTTGCATCCTCCCCTAATTTGAAGAAAAATCAGTTAGAAAACCAGCATAAGAACTTCACCTAGAAAGGCAAGTATCCCTTCAGATCTGGAATTTACCCTTTTCTTACTGGACAGATGCTTGTTCTAATGAGGAACAGGTGAACTATGCCTGCAGTGTTCCTTCAGCTGTAACTCTGGGAACACTTGAAGCTCTGCTGTTCCTGAATAACTTTTAGCATGTGCTTTTCCTCTCTAAATTCTGGGTCATTTTTTTTAATATGAAAGAATACACTTGGTCCTAAACAACACGGAATGGTAAGTTGCTACTGTCTTTAGGCCAACATGACTTCATATGTACTGATTTGGATGCCATCTTGTGTTAAATGAGATTTCAAATGAGAAAGATGTTGCACAGACAACTTGATGATGCACATTAGCAATGAATATATACTTTTTAGAGCTGAATGAACACTGCTGAACTGCTCAGAAGCATTTGCACTTTAAACTAATGAGCTGCATCTGTTTTCTATTTTGAGTGAAATGAACACTTAGATAAGGCACAAACACAAGATACTGTCTGACTTCTGTGCAGGACTGAACTTCAACTGTCTTAGTTTGAGACGTGAATTTTATGGCAAAGTACATAATTCACTGAATATTCACAAAAAAAAAGTTATTTTTTTAAAACAGTGTTGAAGCTGAGCTGTTCATTCACTACCTTGAGCACAGTAAAGAGGAGACAGAGATGAGGTTCACCTCATCAAATAGCATTTGTAGGCAATGTGTACAAGTGCTTATCATTGTACCAAAGTCTCTTGAACTATATTTTGTTTGAAGATATTTTTTAACAGAATATAATGCTTTAGATCATACAGGAATTTCTCCCACAATCAGCTAGGTCGTGACTACTGCTGGGAGAAGGGGAAGGAACTCGCCTCTCTCTACTGCATGGAAAATTGCTTGAGAAGTTATTCCTAGCTTTATCTAGGAATGTCATCAAACAACTTTGCAGCTCCTTCAGAGATCTAAATCACTAATGACATTTTTGCTTATCCATCCCTTTTTTTTGCTATGACTATTGGCCTGTAACATTAAGCCTAAGGCAGACTGAGAAAGTAAAAAAGATGGCATTAAAATATTGTTCTAATAGCTGCATTGGGATGATTTTGTTTGTTTTAGAGATGTTGTAGTAAAGGAAATTCACTCTAGTTTCACGTAACTTGTCAAAGGCAGATGTCAGTAATGTATGAACAAAATTTTTCACAAAATCCCAAAACCAGTGCTTCCAGGCATACAATATATTTCCAACTTGCTGTTTCTAACCTTTTTGATTCTTAGTTGTACCACACAGGGTGTTAGTTTTCTTTAAAAATTAGTACACAAATAAGGTAAGAAGTAAAAGGCGGTCAAAGGTGGAGTCAAGGCTAAAATTAATTGGGTTTTCTGTATTCTTCAGTTTCAATACTTGTTCCAGTAACCTCGTCCGGAGCCCACTGAAGTCTGATTAATTTAGGTGTTTTCTTCACCACTGAAATCCTGTTACTGAGCACCATGTCATTTGGTTCACTTGGAATATGACAGTGACTGCTCTTTCATGAGAAAAAATTGAGCAACTTTGCCCTAATTGTTACTGCAAAGCAAAATTTTAAAAACAAACAAACAAAACCAAAACATATCAACAGTAAAAGTTTACATTAACAGTTAACATATGAGTATATGAGATCAGCTCCTCACGTTTTAGGTCACAGTTATAATCTTTGCGAAAGCTGGAAGCATTTGGAAATGTTTCTTTCAGTTTCAGAATTATTATTTTTCTGTTACTGATCTGAGTCATCTCTACATAGACCAGAATTTCAGAGGTTTAAGTTTGCTGGTTTTGTGTTTGGTTTTTGGTTTTTTTTTTCCTTTAGAAAAGGACCTGGGACTCAGCTGCCCTGTCTAAACGGATATTTTGAAAGAAAAATATCTTTTCATGCAAAATGTGATGCCACAGCTATATCTGTAATTAAACATTTTCACATAAAAAAAAGGCTACAAATGGGTAGAATACAATTTGTTAGTGAAGACCACATGAAGTTTCAGAGCTTGACAAAGCTGTTACTAAGCACTGCTTCCTATGTACAGCTCTTGCGATATTTATTCCACTATTTAGAAGGCTGCAAATAAGTTAAAGCACTTACACATGCCTAGTTTGAAGCCAGCAAGTAATTCTACGTCTATTAGCCCCAAGGAGTTTACTCATCTACTTGCATGCACACATGTGTTTCACCAATTCAGTGATCCAATGGATGAGCAATAATGAAAATAAGGAAAGGAAGTAATTTCTGATGGCTCACATATCTGATAACTCCATGAGAGAACAACTCATTCCAGCCTCTCGCACAAGCCACACACTGGCCAAGACTCAAGTATCCGCCAGCCAACCATACACCACATACACACACACATTCTATGCAGGCAAGTGAATTGAGCCTCAGGTGGGTCATGAACCTATATGGCTTTCTGAACTGAAATGGATGTGAAAAACCTCCTGGAGGCCAGGCCGGTGCACTCCACATGCACAAGAACTGCAAAACAGAAGCTAAGACCGACAGAGAAGAGAGATCAACTGACCCTACTTGTAATCCAGATGTGAAAGTAGATAAATCCTTAACTTGACATTTCTCCCACAGTCTTAAGTGGCTCCAGAAACACCCTGAAGAATTGGGGTAGAGGGAAAGTGGAGAAAATATCCCCTTGCTGTTATATGTACAAGGAAGATGAGCAGATGAGCTTGTCTAAAAAGGATGAGCCAAAGTGCACAAGCATGTGTCTTTCTTTTGATGATCCAGCACGGCAAATACGATTGCTGACCATCAGGGATAGGCTGGAACACCTCCCATAACCATAAAAGAATTCCCATTAAAATACTTGCTATAAAAATTAATTTCTATTTGTCAACACAGAGTGCCCAGGGCTTACAGGGCACTTTAACAGATGACAATTTGTTTAAACATTTGTTTTAAGCATTTAGATGAAGGAATTTTTTTTTATATATAAAGTTCTGCAGAATCCAAATATTTTTACTGGAAATTGAAATTTCATTTGTTCCAAACATAGTCTTTACTTGGCATATGGAAACAACAGATGGAGTAAATATGAGAAATTGCTACAATGCTGAGAGAAGGCTCCTCTCAATTTTGAAGAGTTTGGAACTGATGTTAAGATTTTCCTCCTTGACTTCATTGAAGTCAATGGTACATAATTCCATTAATGCATACATTGCATAATCTTGCAAGGAATAAATGTTTATATTATCTTCATTGATGTATAACAGAGCACTCTCCAGATATAATGAAAGTTTTCTCCTTCCCAGGTATTTCAGTATTAGAATTATCTACTGAGCTTGATCTATAGAGTTCTCTAACCTGGGATCTCCACTCAGGGTATCTCTCACTCCCACAGTAATAACCTCTCTTTTTGAGTAGCTTGATATAGCAACTTTTTAATCTGAGAATGACAGAAGGAACAACCACCCCACTATCTCTCAGACGATCCACATTACATGAAAGGCATCTGCATTACCAGAAATGACAGTGTTTTAGGACTACATTCCTACAGATTTGTTTAAATGCAGTAGAACTTAAATATAGAATTGTGTAGGAAATGTTTTTTATTTCAGAGAGATGTAATATTTCAAAGAGAAACTGTTTCATTTTCAGGTTGAAGTTAAGAGTTTACAAATTGAAAACACCAGCTTTTGCCTACTGCAGCTTCATCAGTACTCAGGAACTGCAGGAGCTGGCATGGAAAAGCAGAAAAGACCTCACACCAATTGAATATCATCAGTGATTTCAACAACCCACATGAGAACTCAGTTATATAATCATAGAATCATTTAGGTTGGAAAAGACCTTTAAGATTGAGTTGTCCAACCATAAACCTAACACTGCCAAGTCCCACTAATCCATGTCCCTAAGTGCCACATCTACACGTCTTTTAAATACCTCCAGGGACGGTGACTCAACCACTTCCCTGGGCAGCCTGGTCCAACCCTTACTGGGGGTTGCTGGCTCGCTCGCTCTCACACACACACAGGAACAATACCATTATTCATTCAACTGATGAAGACCTTCCCATTCAGTTTCCTTTTTGACAAGGGATTTTTTTGAACAAAGACAAGACCTTTCATTTGAAAATATTTGCATACCTCTGCTCAGTTTACTTTGAAACAGCTCAGTTAACAATTATTAGTAGAAGAAATTCTACACATATAAAAAAAAAAAAGCAGAAGTTCTTGAGAAAACCAGTAGAAATATTTGTATACATAACCACAGGACTTATTCAAAGAGCTACAAGGAATTACTAGGAGCATGACATACACTCCTGGGTTTGTTTCAGGCATTTATGAATCCATAGGTACAGTATTTATCCCAAGAACATACATGATGAGCTGGCAGCTGCCATAGGCTCTTCTGCCTAACAGAGGCAAAGCTATTGTCATTCTCTGCTTACTTTCCATTGCAGTTCACCTGTGGTCAGATTATACCCATCTGCTTGTACAGTAACATTGTCCTTTGATGTAAGTATTTCTTTTCCCTCCCTACTGTTTACCCCATCATATTTATAGAGGGCAACTACAGCCCTTTGCATGTTCTGTTTTGCTACACTAGATAGGCAAGCCAAAGTGTTCAGATTTGAAAGGAGAAAGTCTGTTGGATGTCTTATCTACTGCAATCCATCAAATTGCACCTAGTTACATCTCTAGCTAACTCTAACTTGTTTAATAAAAGAAACACTCAATTTTTAATCAGTAAAGGAAGGGATACACAGTGAGGACTTTGAGCCTGACATTTGCTGTATGCACATTGTAGGAAATTGAGTTCTAACAGGCAAGAAGTTTATTCCAAAGAGTAACTATTTTTACTACCAGATTCTTCCAGCTCTAGTAACAGCTTCAAAGTAGAAAAGAGCAGTGCTCCCAGAAAGGTTAATATTTCCCCTGTCAATATCTCAAGAGCTCCCTCCCACCACACCACTAAAGACCCCTACAACATTGGATATAAGAGTCCTTCTGCTACCAGATGTGTTCAGCATCTGCCACCTCTTCCAAGCAGTCCTCTCCCTCTCACACAACTTAGCAACCAGACAAGTCATGGGGAGAACATACTGGTAATGGCATATGCATGCAGCTCGCTGCAGCCAGGCTACAGCCAGTGCATCTTCCAGTAACCCATATCTCAAGACACAGGGAAATACTTGGCTTTTGCACCTCCTGTTTACAGGAGCATTGCAAGCACAGTAGGAGAGACCGAAGTAGAAGGATGACGCGGATAAAGACACATGCAGACAGTACAGTGTAACACAGAAATGTAATTTAAAAAAAATATTAAAGTGAGATTAAAAAAAAAGCCTGATAGAGGAAAAACACGAACAATTCAGTACGTATCAGATGAAAGAAAAGAAAGAATATATTGCAGGGACCCCATGAATGGACAAGCTACACGTGTGTGCCAAAGTGGATATGCTGTGGGTGTAACTTGGGGGAGGATAGCAGAAGGAAAGAGAGAGAAGGCCAATAAAAATAATGAAACCTCTATGGATTGCACTTTGCAGGAGATCACCATACAGACACCATCTGGCCTTTAAATTGTAAAAAGCAAAGAAATCCCAACACAAAATACAAACTGTATCTCCACTTTCTTAGACTTCACACCATAACAGTATTAACTGTATAAAATTTGTAATTACAGTGCAATTTGCCTCTGTCATTTTAACATTGACCATACTGCTTAAAAGCTACAAGTTTATCTCTGAAAGAGATGATCTAGATAGCAGTTATTTTCTATCACAACAATGTTTCTTCTCTAATCATATTCCTATGCCATGTGTAACTAGAAGAGGAGATGACAAGGCTTTTGTTATTTTATCTCCTGTTGACTCTTGCCAGCAGGACATGCATTTCTACACCAGGTATTTTGTTCCTGTCTAGACAGCTGCACAGCACTTCCATAGATATAGAGTCTATACTGTTCCAGCTACATATATATATATATATCCAGCTACGTGTATATATATATATATAAACTACTCATACAAAGTCCACAGGCAGAAAGATAGACACCATTTATTGACTGTTATCTATTTTTTCAATTGGTCTATTAGGTCAACTAGTTTGTTGACAACTCAGGTGAAAACTAACTCTTCCACAAAGAAACACCCGTTGAAGGTAAACTTGTCATAAGCCAAATATGCATCAAAACTCTCCACATACAGTCTTGTGTCATGGTTTAAACCCAGCTATCAGCAAACACCACACAGCTGCTTGATCACTTTACCCCCTCCCAGGGAATGGGCAAGAGAATTAAAGGGGTAAAGGGAAGAGAGACTCATGGGTTGAGATAACAAAAATTTAATAACTAAAATACTTTAAAATTGAAAAGTTATAATAATACACAAATATACAAATGAATGATACACAGTGCAACTGCTCACCATCCGATGACCAAGGCTCAGCCCATTCCTAGCTAATGATCCCAGAGCAGGGAGTTCTGAAATCACAATCCTATAAAAGAGATAAGAGCCTCAGAGTCCAAGGGAGTGAAGCCAACCACTAGAGAGAGTGAACTTCCAGAGAGACCCTCATCTACTGGGCATGACGTGCATGATATGGAATATATCATTGGCCAATTTGGGTCTCAGTCCTAAGCCTAAGGTCAAATCCTAGGCCAGTAATTGGGGCTGTGCTCCCTCCCAGCTTCTCCTGCCCCTGCAGACCCTGGCACAGCAGAGAAGCTGAAAAGTCCTTGACTGTCCTGGCAGCAACTGTAAACATCAGTGTGTTATCAGCCTTCTCAGCACAAATCCAAAACACAGCCTCACACTAGCTACTGTGAAGAAAGTGAACTCTGTCATAGCTGAAACCAGAACATCATGTCACAGAGACATTCTTTGTTGTCAAAAACATCTAACATCCCAAAATACTTAGTTCTGACACCTATTTCCAGTTTATTGCTTTCTCCCATTTTCCATTATAGCTGGTAACTTGGTTCAGCTGCACTACATTCAGCAGCACCATCCCTCAGCCTGCTGGGAATTAATCTCTCATTATTCTTATCATGTGCAGGCTCAGGAAGGGTTCCAGCTCATGACAGACAGGAGCTGGAGTCTCCACCCTAGGAGTCACCAGAACATTCACAAATATTATCACACTCCTTTATCAAGCATAGCTCCAAGTCACTTCTTGTCAGCTGATCACCAAGTAAACTTTAAATACTGGCTTACTCACTCTTCGTCCAGTTTTAATAAATGGTGTTAAGAGTGGTCAGGGCTATGCTATCAACTTCTCAGCCAGTAAAACTTATAATGATTCACTAGTGAGTTATTATCAAAGTATTATTCCAAGGTTTTTCAAGCGTTTGCCAGTATGCACGTAATGCAAAAGCATCCTTAAAGCAATAATGTAACTGTGAGGAAGTATAATATTAATCTACTTCTGTGTCGAGCTTTGTAAAATTCACCTTCTCATGGCAGACCCTGCCTGAGTTTATCCACCAAACAAGTGAGTTTTCCTACTTATTACCTATGACATCTACCCGTTAAAGGAGCACTGATAGTAACTTTTCATAGCTATTTACTTTTGCCAGTTGGTACTCTGCAGGTATCACCAGCAGCTGCCTACATACCAGCTCAGAGGTATATATGCCTGTTGGTATATGGCAGTCACCTCCAACACACACTAGTGTGCACAAAAGGTGTGATTTATAATTTAGCAGTCCTCTGTTGACAGTGAATACTGTAAATGAATACTGAACACTGTGTTTCTGTTAGCCTGAGTAAGAACAAACTGCCCTTGAGAAAGCTGCTGGCTGCTGGATTCCCGGCTGTAACAGATGATCTGGTGCAGAGGCAAAACAGAAAGTATGGGGGATTTTATGAGTGCCAGTTCGGCCCCTTCCTCATGAAGGTAAACTAATACAGTTAGTTCCCCACTGCAGAGGGCTTTGGATATTCAGTACAAGATTTATGTGACCACACAAGCAAAGCCAGATTCCTTTTCCTCAGTTTTAGGTTTGTTCTTTTTTTTTTTTTTTTTTTTTTCCCTTTTTTTCTAAGAAGCATTGTAAAAGGCCTTACTGTGTATATATAAAAAAAAAGTCTTAAAACTTTCATAACACAAACACTGTTAAGTGCTAGCATTTGCTTGCCAATTTCCAGAGTAGGAGTTAGATAATATCAGGGTGGGACAGTGGTTATGATCTCTTGAATTCTCATCCAGAACTTTGGTCCTGGCTGCCAGAGATTCCTGGGCTCAGTACTGACACATTCATCTTGAGCTCTCATCTCTGGGAGGTCTGTCACTTCATATCAAGGGGGGTGTTATACCCACAGTGTACTTCTCATAATTTTTTTTTGAAGAGGACAAGGGGAAGCACAATTTATTCAAAACACGTTATACTAGAAAGGAGGAATAAATGACCTTTTCTTTCTCCTTCATTTGCTCTCCAGGCTACTGTACTGCTTAAGCCAGTTTTTCCTTCAGGCTCTCTCATCTACATTAAACATAGCATTCACTCCCACATCAATAAGAGCTTCACATACCTTGAAGAATCACGCCCCAGTTAGAAGAGAGCCTCTTCTTTTCCTTCATCTGTCAGGTAGCATTGTATTTTTCAACAGCTATTCCTTTGAAACACAGTTTCTAGGCATTATCACCTTTTTTGCATGATATTTAATATTTTATTTCGATGTGTCACAGAGATACCATGATTTTATTTTCATGCTTTACAAAAGGAAAAACTGAAAACAACAAATGGAACACTCTCTGGAATTTAGAAGGTTCCAACATGAGACAGATACTTTTTGCAGACAATATGGACATATGATGCCGTAACAGTCACATGGATTCTCACCTACGTTTTCCTCAAGTAGAAGAATACTATGTAATCCTACCAATGGCAAGAGGAAACTTGTCAAGAAGTGTCAGAAAATCAATACAGAGCACTTAAATCGTTCTTTCAGCCTATGGCAGACAACCAAGGAGCCTCCAACCCGCCAATATACCTTCTGGAGAGCTAGCTGAGTGGCCAGACACCACTTCTGGAAAAACATCTTCTAATGCTTGCATCTTTTGCCAAGAAAGGGAAGAATAACACCAAATAATACAATACACTGGAACATCACCATAATATTTACTTGTTACCAAAACATACTTTATGCAAATATAGTAAATACTGGGAGGGGGAAGATGCTTGCAAAGAAAAACTCAGAAATCAAGCAGTAATGATTTCCCCATTGTAACATATGGACTTAGATTCTCCAGGATACGTAGATGGTGTCCCCTATAAGAAAATCTTGCTTATCAACAGAAAAAAATAACCCACAAATATTTTTTATATTAACTGAAGTTTTAAACATTTCAACAGCATCCTAGAAGGCAATAATTCTTAAAGCTTACTGTCTCTGCTGAATATGGATTATTAATATGTATTTTGATTTACCATCTATGTTTTCCCCCCACAGGAAAATATAGTCTTATTTTCATAGGGGTTTGAGTCAATCTGTGTGAACTATAAAAGACAGACCCTGACAGCGTTCCCTGCCAGGCCAGTCAGATGCAGATAGGGAATTTCATTTTCACGCACCTTGAGTTTTCTGAGAAATGAGATTCTCTGGTTGTGAAAGATACACAGCTAATGATTCTCAGGTCCTCCTCTAAGAGGCCAACCAACCTTGAAATACTGGCTACACCTGAAGCTAACAATGACACCTTCGCTCTGAAGCAGTAGCAAGACTGTGATAGTTCAGTTCTTACAAGAAGACTATATTTTATTCATTTGCTTTTCCATTTTTAATTGGAAGACTATGCTGTCCTGTCTTTCAGTTAAACAAATGAAGAACTGAGAACCATACATATACATACATATATATATTTATACACATTCACCAAATAAATCTGCACATGTGGAAGCCATCTGTGACATCTGGTCTTTTCCTAATTTTTTTTTTATATATACATATCACTCCATATGTATTTACTGCAAACTTCCCTAAGAAGATCATGATTCTCAGACGTGCAAATTGCTGAGCTCTATATACCACTAAGCTTTCATTAAAAAATTCAGTTCCCACAGTAATACTTTGTAATTCTGTATCTTTATGTCCAAGTACATGTCTCAGTATCTAAGAGGCAATAGCAATCAGTCACCACAGTAAAGTGGTAAATTTTAAATACATTTTACACACACAGAGATACTATGAGTTAAAGCTGTATTCAAATCTTAGTGTAGTGAATTGTAGTTCAACTACTGACACCAACAGGCACTAGACCAACCTGGGGGTGTATTTTTGAACTCAAGGTCATACACCAAGACACTACTAAAAAAAAAAAGTCCAGAAATTATTTTTGCATCTTACCCTCTGCTTAAAAATTAGCCCAAGATGCAGTTTTAAAGAGTATCGTCAGGACAGTAAGCGAATGTCAGTTAACAGAGTTTCTCATAACTGTTTCCAGAAAATATCTGGTGACATGCTTCACAGTGATTTTTTTCATTCACAGCTTCTGGTTGCAGATCAACACCCAGAAGAACTTCATATAATTTGCATGAACTGTAAAAAAGTCTCTCTCCTGTGGGTCATTCATCTCATAATATGCAAGTTTATACCATTTGTTTAACCTCTTACCTTAGAACTAGTTGAAGATCTGGGAGAAAGATTCATATTCTCAGGTAAAGGATCCAATCAAGATACACTCTTGAACACATCTACATTTACTGTATAATCTCACAATATCAAATAAAGTGAGAAAATAAAATTATTTTGAAAGCTAAATTCTGGCTTGATAAAATCTTATAAGGAGCAATAACTAAATCACAGGTTCGTAGGCTATAACATATGCACTTCAATGGGATGCAAGACACTTGCCAAGACACTGGCTCTTTAATCATATAGAATGAGGTTTTCAAAGTGTTTGTCTTTATTTAAATAAGCTACGTTATTAGCTTTCAAAGAGGCACCTGCACATGTCACATGGTTAGCACTTCCTCTGAAAAATTCCAACTTGTCAAAACCAAATGCTTTTTCCAGAAAAAAAAGTGACAGGTTCACAGACTCAAATTCAGAGCAAAATACCAAAGATATAGCAGTACTGAAGATTAAACATCCAAACAGCTCAGCAGTTAAGGCAATCAAATAGATTCAGTTTCAACTCTCCTCCTTTTGCAGATCAAGGGTTTGAAGTTTGTTTGACATTCAGTGAAGCCTCTTAATTATTTAGTTTTCAAAGTCAGTCTTTCTTACTATCTTATTATACAAAGTGAAATAGCTCCAACATGAGATTTTGCTTTAAAGCTGTAACAAAGACATGACCTACATGAGATGACACTCTGAGCAGCATTGTATAGAAATACTCATGCTAGGCCAGACTGAGTTACTTTAGATATCAGAAGGAACAGAGGAAAAGTAAAAGTCTCTCTTCCATTGGTATAGACAAAAAAAACAAAACAAAACAAAAAAAAAAAAAACGAAATTAAGATACAGGTTTCCAAAAAAAAAAAAAAAAAAAAACAACGAAATTAAGATACAGGTTTCTAATTAAGGGAACGATAAAATGAGTAAGTAAAAAGCGGATTACTTTGAGAATTGGGGTTTGGAACAACAGTACTGTTTTCTGTAATGACCTTGACATAAAAAGCAGGAGCATGCTAACAAAGACTAGATCAAAAGAAAGAAGGATCAGAACACAAGAGGAATTAGTTTGGAATTAGAATAGTAAAAAAGCAGTGCTATGAACTGCAAGCTGATACACTGAAGAACTAATAAGCATAGCTATTTTAAGTTGAGGTCCCCTCCAGCCTGCATTACCCTGTCCTATAGGAGCTCATCAGCTACAAAAAATAGTTGAGGGAATAGATCTGGGTAATACTAGCTCATCAGAGAAGACCTACTGTTGTATAACTTACCCAAGAATTAAGAAAATGTGAAGCTGATCAGAGTTACATGCTTTTGAGGAAGTATTACTATCACTGAGGTACAACTGAAGTCCGCTATCTAGAATTACAGATGTATTTGTAGAATGACCCATTCCCTGTCAAAAAAGTGAAGCAGAGAACTACAAGAATGAACAGGGAGTGCAGAGCCTTTAAAACACGTGAAAAAATAAAAGGTTTCCTTCCCTAACCTCGCAGAGGAAAGGCTATTAGGGAACACTGGTTTTCTAAAAGATGCCAAAAGAAAAGGAGTAACTTAAGCCAAAGACAACATTAGCATAAGAATAAAGGTGTGTAAAATGTCCGTTAATGCAGACTGGAAATTACATATAGATCCTCAGTCAGAGTCATTCAGAAACAGCCTTCCAAGAGGGCTAATGGAGCGACAAATCCACCACTACTTCTAAAATTTAAGCTTGATGTCTGTGTGATGTATGTGTGAATTTCATCAAATGAAATCATAACCTAAGCTACAAAAAAATCAGACTGTCTGATAAATCAAGACTCTCTTCCTGTCCAACGCACTACGTTTTGTGTTTTTTTTTCCTCCTGATAAAACTGAAATGCCTGGATATAGAAAAAATGTTTTGCCTAAATGAATGCAAAAAAAAAAAAAAGGTGAAATTTTCAAAAATTTCCAGCTTTTACACCATATTTCTGATGTGGAAGAATGTACATGCACTATTTTAAATTATAATGAAAACAAATACTGGGATTTTCTGCAAGTAAGGAAATCTGGTTTTCTGTTTGTATTTGCTGCAGTCAGAGGTCCTTCTGACTTGTTCTTTTTTTTTGTTTTTGCTTCCTCCCAGGCTCACCACTCACATCATCATACATCTTATTGGAAAAGAAGTCTTAAACATGGATTTAAATTAGCATTGCAGTGTGGACAGCCCGAAAGGTTCTAAAAACATGCTGAGATTCTGATTCCTTCCTGACCTAGCAACATGTTTCAATTACAGCTCTCAAAAACTAAGAGATTGAGATTCTGAGATTGAACACAACAAAAATAAGAGGTCTCTAGATTCTCTCTTCCACAAACGCAATCAATGCTTGTTCGCATGAGCAAAGTCCTACAGTGTGTACCAAGGAACACTTGTCTGGGGAGAAAACTTCATGCACAGCTTCATTTCTCAGGTCTACATCAATATCTTTCAAGGATCATCCTGGAGGTTTTTAGACTAGGTTATATGAGATGCTAATGATTGCACACCACTATAACCAAGGCTGTGCTTTGGCTGAACTACTCAATGCAAGCACCCTTCCGTGGGCCACAGCTCTGCGTGGGCAATAGCCACTGGGCACGGTGCAGCTGGCCGCTCTGGCATTCCCTGCCCCGCAGGCAGCAGGAGCCCAGCAGAAAGGTGCTGCTCCTGCGGACGGTGCTTTCTCCAGAGGAAATGGAAGGACACTGGGGAAAAAAAAGCACAGCTGCAAGGTGGAACTATCCCTCCATGTATTAGAGGTGTCACTCTTTTCTGCAACACAGGACACAGGCGACTCTTGCAATCGCTCATCAAACTACCACCAGTTCTTTAAAAAAATTTTATTTTACCTTGAACGTCAAGCATATGACCAATCTCTGATAGCAAGACAACAGAAAAATAACACATTACAAAAAGCCATTTATAAAGCATCAGTTAAGTTCAATACAAGACTCTGCCTTAATTTAAGAAATGGATTTTAAATTCTCATGGGAACTGTGCCTTTGCTTTTTATGTCAGAGCAAGCAATACACTTCATTAGCAAAGCATACAATGAAAATTACACATAGCTTGCTTAAAATGAAAAAGGAAACAGCGTAACAAACATTGCAGCTAGTCAGCCAGCAGTTAGACCTTTCTCCTTGTAAACCTGCTTCTTCAATTTTGCAACTGCAGTCCTTGGGGAGAAACAGCAAAGGGTATTTAACTTAATTATGCAGAACAGTTACATTGGGGCTGTACATTTTTTAATTTTTTTTTTGTCAAATCATAGCTACAAGCTAGCTATACCAGATTTTTGATTTTTTTTTAATTTTTTAATGCTATTTTCATATAAGTTGAATCACGCACATGGAACCTTTTGACCTTTTGTAGCTGAAAGTATGGTCTTCAGTAAAACCTTGGCGCATCTTGAACCAGTAGTTCTACCCTTGCATTTCACCTTGGTTTTGAGCAAAGAGTTGCATGGCAAGATAGGTGATATTACTTCAATAACAAGTCCAGATATTTATCTTAATTTATAAAAATCTGATACATGCTTTTGCTCACAAAACACTTGGAGCTATGACATGAAATGTACGCAAGCCAATGAGATTCACACACATATGAAGTCAAAGCCAGCCACATTCTTTCAAAATCAAATACTGTATATGTCGGCTGCATGTGAAAAATTTCACAGTAATTTATACCTGACCAATACCATTTAAGGCCTAATCCTGCTCCCAGTGGCATCTCCAGCAATTTTGCAAAGGACTGAAGTGTCCTATCATATTCCTGTTACCACTGAAATACTAAATCTCAAATATTATGTTTAATTTTATTCCTATTAAAACTTATCATCTCTTTAAAAACACTTGAGATTAAATCGATGCAAGTTATTAAAAATATTGGAGTTTCTTTTCTAAAGGAATGTATAAACTTTGGGATAATTATTTATAATTTTTATAATGTCAGAGGTACTTTTGTTCCTGGTTATGGGATTATTGCTGGTCACCTTCCTGAGACTTGAAAGACCATAAAAGACAAGCACCACACCTATTCCTCTAAATGACTGTATCACAAATTAATAATTTGGTCCCTTTCTAAATGGATCTCTCCCTACAATTACACTAAAACATAGCGATGGGTCACAAATTCCAGGGGGTCCAACCGGTCCTGGCA
>NW_010137164.1:0-25691 GCF_000699245.1 Pterocles gutturalis | reverse complement strand
TTCCTGGACTGCCACGATCTCCATCTTTACCGGGCTGTCCACGCTCTCCAGGACGTCCTTCCTTACTCATGCCTGGCGGACCTTCAGGACCTTAATGACACACATGCAATAAACAAATACATTACAGAGTATTTTTAAGAAAAAGAAAACAAGAGCAAGTATGGACCTGCAAACCCCCTGCTCTTTGTGAAGTATGCAGATAAAGAAAACTTTTTTTTCTGAAAAAGACACTTGTCACAAACTGCTTATATGTTAATATAAACAACATGACACCTTATTAAGATTTTTTTTAAAAGCAAGTGGAAAACACTTTAAATAAAAATTGCTTCTAAAAGGAAATATAAAAATCCTCTTTAGTACACTGTTATACTTTATCATATAATCTGGAACCACCATGGCATGAGTCAGAACCTTCTTATTTCTATTAATTTCTCTGGCTTTGGACCAGGCCCTAATATCTCTTCCAAATGCCCAACTTTGCATTTTTCACTAATACACTGCTGTTAGGAAGAACATTTTCCTTCACTAAGTAATGCTTACAAGTCACATGATTATATCAGGGCTCAGTTTTCCGTTAATGTCTGACTTCAAAATCCATCTATCAAGAAACAGCAGTCTCAGGTACCAATCTCTACAAGACCTGTCTTACATTAAATAATGTATTGTATGACAATTTAAAAGGCATGCAAGAGACAGGCATTAGCCATAAAACATACATGGTAATTAAGATGTGTAAAAACTATCCAAGGTATTTCCAGATTATATCAACATGTTTTCTAAATCATGTTTTTTTGGAAATTATTAGCATGCACTGAATCTGAACAGCTGAACCACCCCTCACCTGGAGGTCCTGGGGGGCCTTGGATCCCAGGAACCCCAATTCCTTGATTGCCTTTTGCGCCATTTTTCCCTGGTAGTCCTGTGAATTAGCAAACACACATATATCTTTGCACACTAAGAATACTTTCATCCACTGAATTAGGAAGTCAGCATTTTATAATACTTAGTGAATTAAAAATGTAGTAGTTCAAAAGCAAATAATGCGATGTGTAATAAGCATTTACTTCTAACCTGCACAGTGTAACTGGGTTCTAAATTATCCTTATTTCTACTGAATTAAGAACTGATCTAGCACCTGTTAACCAGACAGCCACTATAAATTGAGTCAATAGATGATGGGCAACTAAGAAATTTGCTGTCATTGCCTTTCCTTTGGCAAAGTCTTTAAGAAGTTGTACGCAGGAAGTGTAAGGTATTCACCACAGACCCTGTGGAATACAGAATTTACAGACAATCTTCCACAACACAGTGCAGAATTAAATCTCCACCAAAGAAATACTCAGAGGGGCAAAATACATGCTTTCTTACACTAGTACAACCCAATAAATTTAGTTTCTTCATAGAAACAGGTTTTTCCAACTCTTTACAGAATAGCCAGAACTGTTTAGTGTCGGCTCCAGAGGAAAACTGCACATTCTCCTATTGGGGATGAAATTATAAAAACACTACAGACAAAACATCATTACAACCAAAATTAATTTGATGTGTTAGGTCACAGTTAATAAGTCACAAACAAAGTAAACATTTACCAACCATTTGCCCGCCCATCCTTGGCACATTACTAGCTATATGTATTTCATACAGTTTTCCTGATCATTTTGATGCTATAAGGGAACACAGTCGTTGCTGGGACCAGTTACTAAATTATGGGCTTCACCCAGTCTCTTGGTCTAGTTCCATACTATATATCCATACTTAAAGTCTGCAAATACATCACAGAAATCAGTTGTAATACTCGGATGGATGAGTTACATGAAAGCATAAACCTTAGCTTGCCTAAAAAGAAACCAGTATGATTAAGAAAAGCATAAAGAAAGGACTAAAAATCCTTATGAGATAAAAAGAAAAAAAAAAAGGAGAAAACCCAGGGAAATCAGAGAGAGTATAAGGGTTGTTGCATGCCAAAAACCAGCCCTACAGGGTAGCAGATAGCAAGTAGCCAGTGAAAAAATGTTGTCCTTTAAGATAGCAGAAACAAAGAACTTTGGAAGAAAAGAAACCGGAAAACATGGAAATACATTGACATCCATGTCTAAGTATATTTAATCTAAAAAAAAAAAAAAATCTAAATGCAGTTAAAAACTTTTACATGAGACTAAGAACTCTCTAAAAAAATCAAAACAAAGTTCAACTACAGTAGAACTGAACACTAGCGATCTTGTTGCATTCTTGTATTTTCTCTTCTGATGTTCATTCTTCGTAAGCAGTGAAACATCCGCATTGCACCATGTCCTCTCAGTTACGCTTTGTGATACAAACCCAGCTATTGCCTTACTCCACCCTGCACTAATCCCATTCAAAAGTGGAAGCAGAAAACAAAGTCACAAAGGCCATTGGCACTGTAACACACGCACGCAGTACCTCTTGTTCCACGAGCCCCCGGGCGACCTGGGATGCCTGTCAGCCCCGGAATGCCATCATTTCCTGGCAAACCAGGAAACCCTCGTGGGCCTTCAGGGCCTCTTGGACCCGGTGGTCCTGGAAGTCCCGGGGAAGCACTTTGGGACTGACAGTGATTACAGTTTTGTAGTCTTCCACTCTGGAGGATGGCAGGCAACTGGGCTGGGAGAATTAGAACAAAAAATTGCATAGTGTTGAAACAATAAATTATAAAATATTGCCCCCTAGCCACTAGTCCAAACACCGTTTCCTCTCTTTAGAGAATATGCCACCTTTTAGGAAACAGGATGGTAAAGTATGGAACCTGTGGTGTGGAAATATATTTCCATCACCTGTAGGAAAACAAGGGATAAATCAGCAACATCAATCTTGCTTTCAAGAAAGCATCTTTATAATTACCAGGAAACTTCTTTAGCACTTTAAACAAGGAAAGAACAGCAAAGAGGCTTTCAAACTCACTTCTCAGTACATCTGAACACACTTGTCGAATAAACTCTTCTGAAAATTCTCGTGCCTGAAGAGAAGAGAGAACAGGTAAAAAACCCAAAGAGCATGCATTTGTTTGGGGTTTTTAAGGCACCCAAAAGGACAAGTTTGAAGTCCTGTACATACAGGTTTTCCATCTGATCCAGGTGGTCCTGGGGGTCCTCTGTCTCCTGGCTGGCCTCTGAGACCAGGAGGTCCAACCAAACCCTGGATACCGGATTCTCCTTTTTGCCCATTGATGCCTTGAATGCCTGGATCTCCTTTCTCACCTTTCTGGAATGGAAACCAACAAAATGCCAATCCTATCTTCACAGACCTTTTGGAAGCTAGGTAGCACCAAGCAAACACATTCTGAGAAAACTTTCATTGATGATCTTCATAAAATGAATATAAGTTGCTACTGAAAACTAACTTGATACTGATGAGATCTATTTTACTAAAATGTACTGAAGTTTTCAGATTCTTCAGTAACTGTTTCAGATACAATTATTTACCGATTATAACTAGAAATAAATTACCATTTTTTTTAACTTTAAGGATGCATTTTACTTAGTAATTAATATAAAACAAAACAACAGTCTTCCTTATTAACATATGGAAGGAAAGGCTTTATTCACTTTTTCATGAGAATTAGATAATTTGTTACAGTACATTAAAACCCTTAGAAGGCTAGAAAAATTAGAAGTGAAATTCTGGCATCACCAAAGTTCTCAGCAAGCTTACTATAATCAAGACTTTTACCCTATGTCTGTAGTGTAGAAGACAAAGGAAAAAAAAAATTTTATTTCAGTTAGTTATTTTTAGTTGTTTTTTTCTGACTTCATTTATTCTCCATATGATTGATAACAATGGTAGTCCATTTGCTTCACTGGAAAAGGTTAAAATAATGCTGGAAAACATTTTGATATATCTTAATCAAAGCAATGGTTCTTCTATGTATGGAATTACCTACTGCAATAGTTCATGTTTCTTTCCCTATGCTGAAGCCAACAAAAGAGCCATACAGTGTAATTTGGTACATGCCCAAGATTAAAGTTAGTATACTATTGTTGCTCTCTGATGAGGTTTTTCCTTCCATTTTTGCACAGCTTCTGCATAATGTTATCAGTTGCTTCAAAATTTTTTTTCACCCTTTACAACTTTTTTAGATGGAATTATCGAAACAAGGCAGCAGGATTGCTATATAAGACAAAACTTACTGGAGCAAATAAAATAAGTTTAAGAAGCACTCAGGCATACAGTGTTTTTAGACTTACACTGAATTTTAAATTATGGTATTTAGATTACTTTGTATCATTCTATATAGTAGTTATCAAAATTATTTAAATCAGAAAAATTCAAAGCTTCCTGGCTTGGTTTGAATTAATAACAATGCCCAGACGCCTCCAGATGAATTATTACAGGGTAGCAAGCTTCAAATTCAGTATCAGATTACTCAGTTTTATGCAGAGAGCTAGACACTAAAATAAGGCAGGTAGTTTTTCCTCTTAAAAAACAGAGAAATGAGACAAAATGTGACAGATGTCAGTCAAGTGCCTAAGAGTACTGCTGGAAAGATGGTCCAACAGTAAGATGCCATGCATGAACTGAATAGCAGTCCATACCCTCTTCCCACTGCAAAAATTATATACTACTTCAGAACTGACTTTTTCCAAGGTTGTAATTAGGCTTGATTTCCTTGATACCATCAACTTGAACGTTGTAGTCATAGAGAACTGATACTCTTAGTTACACCATGTAGATTTGTACTTGTTCATTTATATTGCATAACTACAAATGTGGTTTATTTTTCATTTAACAGGGTCAGCAAGGCTCAGATCTAAACATAACGGAGCATATGTAGCTGCCTGTGCCTATATAGAATCTATACATACTGGGATTTGAAAATCATGCTGTTCTTGTAGCTAGAAGTTGTTTTCATTTTAATTAATTTTACAGCTATTAACTATATTTACATAAAAGACATCTGACTTGCAAGTTGATGTATTGGACTAAATGTTAAAGGGTCTAGAAAGCATTAAGAACCAGTGAAATATTAGGAAAATGGCATCTACTGTAGAAAAACATTACAGGCAAGAAGCCAGTATAAAAACACCAGGACAAAACATTGGAAGCATCAGCACAACTGGCAGCAGAACTTGCCAAAAAGCAAATGAAATTGCTGAGGATACATTTTCTGCAGCATATCTTGGTCTTGTAATGCTCAGCCACATCCCATGTGTGGCCTTGTTTATTGACCCTTGCTATTGACAAAGAAAATTTGAAAAAGGAAAAGAGCTCAATAAGTGCCGAGAATTACACACTGAAGAAACTTTTGTCTAAAAAAAGACAACATATTTTATAAAAACAGAAAATAAACTAATTTTATAGATCTGATAATTAAACACAATGACATCATTATATCTTAGCGTATAGTAATAATATTATTAAAAGGATTTTTCAGAAGAAATATATTATTACCATAACTTACGATATTTGAAGAGTCTAGTTCAATAGTATACAAGGAATCTTTCACCAACGTTGGCAATGATTTAGCAGAACACCTATAAGCCAAACTGTAATTTTAAGTATTTCATAGAACCATAGCAGCATATAAGGCAATTTATATGTTGAAATCCATAAAATTATTCAATTATCAGAACTGAGCTTCCAATGTATATGTCCAGTTATTGATATGCAACAATCCTTCAACTAAAAAAGGTTGAACAAAGAAATCCCTAAATAAAGTTGAAAGAAAATTATATTCATGGGACAGTGTGTACCCCAATTTCACTAAATTTTGCAACAACAAAAAAAAAAACTAACAAAGTTAATATTTTAAATACCAATTTTTAAACAACATGCAGCACAAAGGTTAAAAGGTCTGGCCATAAACATCTACATTAGCCAAACACAAAGAAAAAAAAATTAAAAGATGGGACTTCTAAGAATATCCTGGAGAGCAACAAATGCAGTTTCTGACAGACCAAGAGCAGTCCAAGCAGCCTTCACCTTATGCCCCTCAAGTTTCAGGGTGGGTTGAATTATTCCTGTATAAACTTAGTAGAAGAGAGAAAGATTTCTGCCCTGTATTTTCTGAGTCAGCCTCAAAGACAGAATATTCTAAAAAAAATATCTTTGTAAACGCTTCGCTATATTGCTTTTCATTTTTTGAAATAAAGGCACACAAAAAAATCTCACTGGTGAAGGTTAAAACACACAAGACAAATAGTTCAGCTGTGGAAGTCCTTACCACATACTTTTATGGAAGCTGAAAGTACAGTATATCAGCACAGTTCAAAAGGAATTAGGCAAATCCAAGACAGACATTAAATGCAATGGTCTTAATCTCTAGCTTAAATGGTTCTAATTTGTTAACTGCCAAAAAGAGTGAAGGTACACAAGAAGGATCTCCTTTGTGGATCCTCTTCCTTATTTTTGTATCCTACTTTGCTATTATTGGCTGCTCCTGAACAATATGGATAATTTTGATCAAGTATTCTGTATTCCTTTATGAATGTATTTTTACTTTTCAATGAACTACAACCACTAGAATTTTTTTCTTTAATTATTTGCTTTCTTCAAACAGCTCCTTCTCATTCTGTTTGGTTGGTTGTTTTTTTAATTCTCTTGAAGTATATACTTGGCTTTAAATATTTTTTTAATCTTTCATTTCATGAAATATATACTTAACTATGTCTCTTTTTAACTAATACCTTTTTCTCTTCTCTGATATTTCTCAATTCATTTGTCTTCTGTTGCTTATAGAGATTTGACTATGGAACTAAGACTGTAGACACACATTTTACAGATCATATATTTTGCAGAGACAAATAGAATAATTTTGTAATAGTATCTTTATCATTACAAAGCACTTACCTCTCCTTGTTCTCCTCTCAATCCTTCTACTCCCTTTAGGAATTAATATTAAAAAAAAAAAAAAAAAGAAAGCAAGTTGAGCCAAATTACTTGGAATCAAAAAATATTATTTTTGTCCTTTGTTTTCAGTAACTAATCACGAATGTCAACTTTTAAAGATCCTGCGATTGCTATTTGTACAAAAAACCAAACTGCACGTAAAGATGAAAAATGTGTTTCATAGTGAATTAACACTAGTAAAACCTTAATACCATATACCAAAAGGATAAGCTAGGAACATATCATACATATTATAAACAAATAGACATAATATCAACATATAGACAAAACATTCTCTCTACAAAAGAAATAAAATTTTGTGTTCTAGCAAAAGGAAACTCCTGGTTCTACCTGCTTAATACTGTCTTACTAGCCGGAAATCCAGTTCTGAGCCTTTGAAATATAAACTCAGTTTGTAAGCCAGATTTTGCATGTTGGCAAATGGTTTCAGTGTCCTTTCTGCCAAGTGGTTCAGTGGTGTTATTGATCACTGAGTTCCCTGGCAAGACAGCAGTTCAGTGCAGGCTTTTTCACTTTTCTGATATACGCTTATGGACAAGGGAGTCTGTATTGCATCTTTGAGAAGTCCTGGAGGCTGAAGAAACCTTGGAAGGACCTAGTGCTGTCTACCAGAAGTATCTGAATGACTGATTTTTTGGTTGCTGACCAAACTAGATAAGCATGGGAAATAATTTTAGACCAAGCCTGTATTATTTTTTCAGCTTTCTCCAAAAAAAAAAAAAAAAAAAAGGCAAATAATAGCAATTCAGTTGCATCATTCTATCCGAAAAAAAAAAATGTTTTCTTTCACTATCACTTTGTTTTACCTTATGATTAAAACAATAAATATATGAAAAATTCATCCATTATTTGCAAAAGGACAAACCAGAAAGTTTAATTTGTAAAATGTTAGAGTAGGACACTACATTTGATTAAAACAAATGATCAGCCTTTTAATTTAAACTGTTTATTTTCAACAATATCTGCTCAGCTTTACTACTGGAGTCCACATACTCCTGAGAGTGATAAAACTAGGCCAACATACAATCTAGATCTCCTGCCCATGCTCCACTGGAATCAGTTCCTGCTGGCTAGACAGGCAGCTGTATCAATACTGTAATTCTGAAAAAAGCAACCATGACTTCCCTCCAAGTCTAGTTCTAGATATGTACCTCTAACAAATACTTCTCTGTTTAGACATGACATAGATCATGTAGTTAACAAGTATTTATAAATACTAACAGTTATTTTCTGTGGTATAAGAAGATAGCCAAGTATGACACAATCAGACTACATTGGCCCAGAGCTAAAGAGAAACAACTGGATCGCACTGATTTGCAGCTGAAACAGGAAACATCTGTAATTTACGAGCACAGAAGATGTCAATAATGAGTCCCAGTATAGTCTAGGAGGCAATGAACTACATGAAAGTGTAGTATGGTACACACAAAATCTTAACAACTCAAGCATCACTCTTATAACCTTTATACAAAAGCCACTTTGTGCTGTTATCTGCATTTTATATTATTTATAATTGTTTCATGAAAATTTCAAGGATTTAATAAAATAATCCAGAAAAATGCACTTCTGGTCTGTTTCTCACAAGATAATATCCTAGAACCACAGAAACATGTAGGTTGGAAGAGACTTCCACGGTTTCAACTTCCTTTTCAAAACAGATCCAGCTAGAGCAGACTGCTCAATGCCCTGTCCAGGCAGGTTTTTGCCACAATCTCTGTGAGCAGCCTGTTCCAGTGTTTGACCACCCTCAAAACAAAATGCTTTTCCCATATATCAAGTTGGGATTTCCTGCATTCCAACTAGTGTCCATTTCCTCTAGTCCTTCCACTACGCACTTGAGAAAAGTGTGACTCCATCTTTTCTATGTGCGCTCTATTTGTTACTTTAAAATTCCTAAGGTTGTTTAAGAGGTAATTTATATAACTATGTAATAATGTTATATATAAATATATTTCACCTGATGCAAAGAACTATCCATGTTGATGGAAGTAATCTTAAGAAACAAATGCGAATCATGGCTCTCTTGAGCTAGGATCACTATTTTAACATTACCTGTAAGCCTGGATTTCCTTGTCTTCCTTTTTCTCCTTTCAGTCCCTTCAGAAAAGAAGTGTATTTTCTTAAAATATACATTTATTTGCGAGACATAGTTAAACTATAAAAAATAACACAAGAGATAAAACCTAAAATCTCATTCTAAACCAGGCCAAATCAATCTGAAAAGTTGCTCTTCAAGAGTTCGGAGCAGAAACTGTGCAGAAGGATACAATTTCTACCATGAACACAGAGGCCAAGTTAGAATCTGAGTAGTGACATGATATTCTTCTTTTACTTGTAGGTACTTCCATGACTTTCAGACAACAAGGAGGAAAATCCCACTTGTTATAATACGGTAGGCAAGCAGAGGTCAGGTGGTACTACTTTGACTACGAGTGTTTACATGATCCCACAGCACCTGGGGCAGGCAGGAATAGAACCCATCCCAGGACAGTGTTGGGTCATGTCCTGTGTCCCAGCAGCACAACCCACATCCCCAAGCCCACACCATTGCTAAGGCCACAGAGCTCTGCATCAAATGTCAATAGCCTGCTCAGCCCCAGAAATGCAGCTGGAAATTAATATTGGGCATACTGGACAGTTTTCCTTGAAGAAGAGTTAGGGTTCACTGCTGCTATTCTTCAAGCAAACCCTCTGTGGAGCTTAATCTTAAAAATAAGCTTCTTAATTAATACCTAAGACTTGTATTTATAGTGTTGCCAGATGATTTCATTAGAAACAAAGTTGTTGTACCTGGATACCACTTTCACCTTGGTTTCCTTTGTCCCCCTGTGAAATATTAGAAGAAAAGTCTCCATTGTAACATGATTCATCTCAAAGACATGCAATCCATGTTTTAACTTAGCACAGTAAATACAAGGAAGCATCTAATGGCTTTTATTTATACTGAATGAAAACAAGTCACTTTATCCTCATGTACACAAACACCAAGGAAAGTACAGAAAGTTATACTAAGAAGGGAATCTGTCACAGAAAGAACGCGCACAAGAAGTGGATACTCATATACCAAGTCAAAATTAAAAAATACAACATAATGAGGCAGCAAATCCAGCAGGATTTTATCCACTCTGTGTATGTGAGTGGAGAGGATGTAGGCAGGGAGGGGAGCAGTTATTCTGATGGGTTAAATTTCATCTGAATGCTAACCACCAAGTATTCCTGCCTTCACCCACAGACAATAGAGTATAAATAATTTCTGTAACACTACTTATAAACCCATTGAATGCAGAAGTTATACACTACACATTAAAAAAAAGTTATTTAATCAGAAAAAAATATTTAAATTTAATCAAAACTGTGTAAGGACTAAGTTCCCTTTCCGCCCACTCCTTTTGACTTTCATTGAAACATTTATTGTAAATAAACATTAGTGGGGTGACTGACAATCAGATGGTGTAAATGGTACTTAAAATGCAGATATCTAGGTTTATCAAGGTGTCTGAACACCATCTAATTGACACTGGAGAGAAACAGGCAGGTCTTCAAAACTGTTCATGTCAGTTAACAACAGAGGTATAAAATTTGTACTCCCAGAACATGCCTATCTCTGTTCTGTGACTGAAAAGGAAACTTAAATCTGCGGCAGATGGCCCTAACTCTGACCTCTTAAATCAGTGTGACTCTGTTTAAATGGACATGAATCAAAATGCTGGTCCGAGAAAACAGCAACTCATGAAACAAAAGGCAGATCTGTGGAGGGTGTGCAAAACTGCACTGAATAAAGAAAAGAATTAGGATGGAGATTTTTGGATCTGTTTTGCCAGTTTTCTTGTAAGAGCCAAACATGTGTGTATGTGGTGGTTTTTTTGAAAAAGAGAATGTTTAGTCAAATGCTGAACAGTAGCAAAGAGGAGATTTTGGCCATGGCAAATATTTTCCTGATTGAAAAATCCCAGAACATAATAGGGTATTTATGCCAGCTGTATTTGGTTGTATTGTAATTGCATGTAAAATAATTGGTTTGGTGTCAAGTTTTAAAATAAGCTACAGATAAAAAGCTTCACTTTTACAGTCAGATGCCCAAACTGCACTTTATTCCTGAATAATTCAAGAGTTTGTCATACTTACAACTTGTAACTCCAGTTAACCAGCAATATATATTCTGACTTTCATCTTCATAAAAAATGAATGATGACTTTTGCAAAAGCTTCTTCAGTTTAACATTAGACAGGTTTCATAAATTTTAACAAAATCTCCCTTCTTAAAATGAATGTTACTGCCTTGGTACATGTACCTTACATGACCCTTAGATATTGAAACTTAATATATGGCGATAATGAAACTAATTAAACTATTGTTATGACACTGACTTGACTCAAGTCACTCTTCCACTGGGCTTCAGTACATGTTGAAAGATTTAAGCCAGGAAATCTTTGTCCTTATATGCTCTGGAAATGACTGTTTCAAAACTTTCTAATTTTTCTACATCTTGTGTTGGAAAATGAACTCAGGTTCCGCTATCTCATTTATCTGAGATAACCTCATCTAAATTTGGATCATTCTCCAGCCTCCATTGACCAGGGACTTCAGCTGTCTAAACACAGGCATTTAAGATGCTCCAGGCAACCCAAGGCATCCCCATACGTGTCTACTGACATCTGAAATACTCCAGCGTACATAAGACATCCATGAATGGCTGGCATATATGACACTGGACATACAGGAAACCTGCGCCCTTCTGGAGCAGAAGCTGAAGTCTAGTGGAATACCTCTGCATGGGATTTTTATAAAACTTTAAATATAAAACTACCCTTCTAAGTTACCGGTTCTTTACCCTCCAACCTTTATTTCCAGAGTGAAGTACCTGATTCAACTTCATTTCTGTAATGCCTTGATACGAAGGGTGTCATCCTTCAAAAGGTGGTCCTCTACATTGCTGGTAATACTAGACAGATGTATTATCATTTTTTACTAACCGTTATTTCTGTCTGACACCTTACCTGAGCTTCCTTTGCTTTACTAGGATTTCCTGTTTATTCTGAAATCTGTAATTTGAATACGTAATGGAGGAATCTCTGCCCTAGTTGAGACTCCAGTATTTCTCAGAAAACATTGCTAGATTTCCAACACAAGTGTCAGATACATTACCTAAACAGACTTAATTTTTAGTAGAATGCTGTCATCTTACGCAAGAAAATCTATAGGAAGCACTTAATGTAATGTTAGTTATAGCTTTAAGTTATGCAAAAAGCTGTGTGAATTTCAAAACATACCGAAGAACAATTTTGTCTGTAATATTTTCAACCTGGGACTTCTTAAAGACATGTGAATGTCAGAAAATCCTACATACCTACACTTTAAAAATAAGGATGACTATGCAGATAAGCCAAACATCAATACAAAATTTTAAAATGTCTTCACAAAACAGTTCTTTGGCAACAAAGAATTTCAGCACAGCCATGTCTATAGCAGGGTTTGATAGATGTAAGGCTGCACCAAGAGATGGTGAGATCCTTGAAGGCATGATCTTTACAATAACTCAGTATGCAAGATGAATAAACATAGGTTTGTCTGAGAAGAAGAAATTATTTTCAGTGTATACAGTAAAATTAGGATCCATCCAACGCCACTCTTGCCAGATAAAATTTCAACATTTAATTTAGCTGTCTAGGCTTCAGCTACAGTCGAATAAAGGAGCAGAGATGTGCATCAACAATTCCTCAAGGAGTTCAGACTCTCTCAGCTAAATATGGAGAGAACCTGGACAGCTTGGTTAGATCAGATGGCTCTCTTACTGGCTAAGGCTAACGGAGCTGAATCTGTCCCAGCTTCCTAGGGTTAATTGCTCCAGTTCCTATGGGAGCTCCATAAAAGAGTTTGTACAATAGACTTAATAGATGTAGCACTTGCTATAAGTAAGTATAGAATCATGGATCACACTATTATGTACTATTATTCATAAGGGAAATTTCATTAATACATACATCGTAACATCTTATGTCAACAGTTTCTCCATTTTGGCCACTCTCTCCTCCCTATCAAAAATAATTGCTTTCCTAAAGAACGGGCATTCCAAAATATACCAACTATTCTCTAAAACTAATGACGTATTTAGAAAAAGGATTTCCTTTAATAGCGATCAGTTATAAGAAAAGCACTTCCAATAAAAGATGCAATTAATGTAAAACTGGAAAAATTACTTACCTTTATACCCTGGGTACCAGGAATTCCTGGGTATCCTGGTTCACCTGGAGCACCTGGTATTCCTAGTTCTCCCTGAGTAATACAATAGCTCTGTGTCAGTGATGTGTGTAAACACATATATTGCATGTTTTCTCAGGGTCATATGATATGCTTTGACTATGATATTTTGAAATTTTATAACTGGGGATGACTGAAATGTCTGGAGAATTTGTGAAGGAATGTTGAATACAGAGAAGCCACAAAAAGGGCTCCTAATTCTTAACCTCAGTTTTCCAGTATCTATCTTTTTTAATTGCCTTTTAACATAGTTGATGTTGATTTTTCAAAATCACACAAATAAAACTATCTGAAATAATGTCAATGTTTGCAGTTTGAACTTCATGAACAGCTGACTTACATTGCCTAAAATCTAGTATAGAATTAGCAAGAATAAGCCATCAAACAAATTCTGATGTAATTTTATGTTAACTACTGTTTTATTTTGAAACAAACTGTAACTAATCATGGAAAATCACAGAAAAATCAGTCAATCATGGAAAAGTAAATCAACCCCTTCTTCCACTAGAATACTTCCAGATTCATATTTACCTTGGCTCCTGATGATCCTGGTTTCCCCTGTATTCCAGGTTCGCCTTTATCACCCTATAGTACAATATGAGAGTGTGGCTGATAAATCAGCATGTTTTGTCACATGTGGTGTGACTAGCAAACATAAACAGACACTGCTAGGAAATTGGTTCTTAAAAACAGACACAGGTAGTGACTGAAAGGATAAATTTCCGCCCTCTTACAGGAAAATCGAAGATTCAATTTTCTCTCAGGAAAGATGAGATTCTGATGACAAAATGGGATCTGCCAGCCTCTGCTCATCTGTCCCTTCCCCATCTGCCTAATTTCCCTTGCCCAGTCATACCATGTTTGTGTGTACAGACTTCACCTTTCCACCACATTATTTGATAAAACTCTGAGAATCCTCGGACCTGTCTGAGCCAAAATATTTAGTTATGTTTTGTTTTTTATTGTAGATTATGGAATTAGGCATATATTCAGCATGAGGGTTTTCATTAAAAGCCAAGTTTTATTCATTACTTCCTGATGCTCTTCTGTAAGATTGAGCTTAGTAAGAATGATTCTGTAAAAATCAGATTATATTCTGAATGAGAGATAAATATACAGAACAAAAGCATTTTTTCACAAATTAAAACAGAGCTAATTAACTTTTAGTCATTTCATAGGCATTCAGTCTTCTTGACCATATCAAATATTGACCACTTTAAAAAACATTACCCTCAGTACACAATTTTAAATAAATACATATGTACTTTTGCATACAAAATAATGCATGTCTGGAAATGGAACTAAATGCAAATACAAAGTTCAGGAAATGGATTCTATATTCTTAAATATTCTCTAGGACATACAATTCAGTGTTTACTGGCCAAAACTCATCCCGGACTAAATTAAAAGGTTACACTAACAGATCTGTATTTATAGTATCTATTTTAGTTTCTGAGAGCACGGGTGAAATTCATTCTTGCTGTAGCTGCAATAATAATAAACTTACATCTGAAATAAATTTGGCTCCTCGGGTGGAAAAAGAAGCACGTCATGTAATTTAACACAATTTAAATATAAATAAGTGTAACATGGGCAGAACATTCTGATGTATACTGAGATTTATCTGGCTATCGGCATTGCAGAACATTTTCTAGGACTGTGAACTTGAAACAAAGTCTCATGACCATTTCTGCAATTGTTCCAAACCTCACGGGACGTCAGGCACCATTTACTGAGCTATATTAAGCTCTCTTGAGACTGAACTATCATATAAGGTAAGATAGGGAAAATCACACAGCTACTCACCAGTATTCAAAATACCAAAAAATTAACTGCAAAATCCTGGCATTTTGTCATCTACAGACCAGTCATTTATCAAAGTCACAAGCAAATTAACATAAACACTTACCTTAGGCCCAGGAGCTCCAGGTAGACCAAATGAGCCTTCTGGTCCCATCAAACCCTATTTATTTGTAAAAAAGGCAGAGACATTTCTGTACTAAGCTAATAACAGCTTCAGTATAGTGTATCAGTATTATTAGCATTATTAGTATTATATTTTTATAGTTAAATAAGTAGGACAGGAAATACAATTTAGTCATATTACTACATAGGCTGTAGCTCTGATACAGCACAGTGGATTATTTAGACCTTCTGCGGCCTAAGGAAGGGCTACTGTGCAATGGAAAAAACCATGCAGGAAAAAAGCACAGCGCTGTCATGAAATACTAGTCAGAGAAAAACATCTGCAACTCAAAACCCTGTCTGTGTGATCTAACCTTTAATATAACTTTAATTGTCCTTAGCTATAATTGAAATGATACAAGAGTTTCTTAGTTTCCATTTAGGGTTTCCAATATCAGCAAAACTATATGTGGCATTTCACAATTCTCTTCCTTCTTTCTGACTGTGTCCCCCTCAAAGTTTCCCACGGGTTGACTTGGTTCGCAAACTTTGTGCACATTTATTGGGAGCAGTTAACTTTGGCACCACGCTTTTGCATCTTCTGCAGAATCTTCAGGATTGAACTGTTCACTTAAGAACACAATAGCTTCTGCCATTTCAGATCATGACACTTCAGCGCATGTACAAAGCCAGAGCATTACCAAAACAGTCCCTTGGACTCCTCTCACGAAAACGTACTGATAAAGGCATGTTTAGGTGTCTTATTCCATACATAAAATAAGAGCTAAAGGGTATTAAACCATCAAATGGTTGGCTTTCTTAATTTCTGTTTAAAGCTACTCTCAAGTATATGTTAGAAATCTTTTTTTTTAATCATACTTTCCAGGAAGGAATTCCCACTTACAGTATTTTCCACATCTGGTGTTAATATATTTCTTTCTCACCACTTCATCTCAGTTCTCTTTAGAACTGTATGCATCAATAAAACCAATATATCATTACTGTTTTATCTGGACTTGCATATATACTCTGAAATATGATCTGCTCTAAGAGTGTACTTACAACACAACATAGAATAAAAGCATAATAATACAGAAAGTCAAACAAGTAAATAAGGCCTGGAAACCTAACTTGTTAGAGATTAAGTTTTATCAATAATTCTAATAGACAGTATTTTCAAGAACTACTGTAATTATTGTTATTTAATCTTTGCTTTCATATAGATAAAAGTGAACACCTTCCATTTAGGACTAAATGTTAGGAACTATTCAGTTCCATGACATCATCTCAGACCTCCTTCAAAAGTTACATGTAATCAAAAATAAATATATGTCTACAGTAATGTGTTACACAGATTGTAACTCTGTTTTGCAAAAAAAAAAAAAAAACAAAACAAAACAAAAAAAACAAACAAAAAAAACTTTATTTGCTAAAAGTAAAAGGATAGCTTTGGTTTTGCAAATACAGTAGAAAATTCAGAATATTTGGAAGAAGTAATTATTTGTAGCCAGGGTTTCAGCATTTCATCAATTTTCTCATGTTTCACCCGTGCTTTACTGTTAACTTAGGCAGCACAGATTAACTCGGGTTTCTTTCCTGCTGTGTTCTAAGAAAGTACTGGTCACCAAAACTTTCTATCAACAAACATAGCGAGTTGCTCTTTAGGCCACAGACACAAGGCTGTGAATATAAATAAATGGTATCAATCACAAGACTAAAACTTGAGTAACTTTGCTGCCAATTTTCCTCAGTCTCAGACTTTTCCCATTTGGTCAACTGCACATGAAAATTCTTCTATCAAATTTAATTTCTCTAAAATAACTAATAATGTCATGCATCATGTGATTGCCAACACCATCCTAAACCTTGAAGATTAGATTTGTTTGTTTGTACTTATACAGAAAATCAGACATCTTGTCAAAGATTACTAGCATCATCTATTATTCAGCAAATAAAGGTTTACTATACCCTATGCCATTTCTTTCATAATTTGGGAATAGAAATTACCAATTTCTCTCCAGCTGGAGTGCATTTTCTGAAGTCTGTTTCGCTCATAACCTAAGAGACAGTGTATTCCCATTAACAATTTGGTTATGGCCTATGTTCAGCGTCAGCTTTGTTACAGCAAGCACAGGAAAATATTAATTTGGTTTTGGAACCTAACCTTGATTATCGTAAGACTGTCTTAATTCATCAGGCCTGCTTCTTCACTTTTTCTCTTTTTATTTAGATAGCAAAATAAGGATTCATTACTTTTTATTTTACTGTAAAGGCTTAATTCAATTTGTCTGTTTTAAATAAAATTTCATGCTATTTTTTGACCTCCTCACTTCTGAAATACATCTCTCTTCATTGTGTGATCTTTTTTCCATTCCTTGAAGGCTGCCCTCCTTTTTGCAAAAACCATAGTGAAACTATTATTTTCTTCTCAGATTCCTGTTCTGTGCTCATTACTAGCATACTAATCAGTAGAGAAAAGCAAGCACGATTTTGGGGAGGGACAGTGAGAAGGGATAAGAAATGCGACTGGGGGATTTCTGGCTCCTTTCACACTATGACCTCAGCGTAGCCCTGTGTATCAAGTCATCTAGCACACTCTACCAACTCCAGACTAGAGTGCCTCTAGTTTATGCCCAGGCCAGTCCCTGGATTACAGATGTGGTAAATGTTCATCACAGATGTCCCTCCTTCATTTTAACTTATACAAAATGGAAATACTATGTGTAAAGAATAGCTTTTTTTTTTTTAATCAGATATGTTTATATACCCACATTGGCCTGCAAATATATACTAGACAAGGCAAATCAGAAAATACATTTAATATAAAGGTCAGGCATATATCTGCAGGAAAGGGAGAAATAAAACCCAGTTGTCCGGGCTTCCTTTCTTGCATTTTCATTACTAGGCCATATTTAATGTATTTCATTCAAAAAATTACAGGAAGATGACTACGTGAAATCTGTACACTGCAAGAAGAAAACTTTCAGATGCAATATAGGAAAAGCTTGAAACCATAATTCGAAAACTACGGCATGTAAAATTAAAAGAGAAGAGCTTGTCCTGAACAAAAATAAAGCACAATTCAAGGACATAAAATGTAGCACTACCCCCCTGTTTTCCAGACCTGACACTATTTATGTGGCAGATAAATTAATAAATTACTGATGTTGGCAATGTAATAGGAATAGTTATTACTGAAGAAGAACTTGTTACTGAAGAATTTTCCCAAGGTATTAATAGACCATCCACAAGCTTTCCATCTGTTTTTTCTGGAACAAACATGTTCAGTGTGACTAATACAAGGAAAATCCCACTATCTTTTCTGGTTGAAATTCCCTAATGCGGTACAATGTATTCAAATATTCCACGCATCAATTTCCTACTTATTTTATCAAGTTACAAAAAATACATTAAATGAATTGACAGGAAACATGAATAAATTATTTTCGAGTGTATCAAGAACCAGATGTTATTTATCTAAATAAAATTTGAAGAAAACACAGAAGATGAGTTACTTAAATAAATATGTATAATTTGGAACCTCGCAAGGCTTTATTATAGCTGATGACACAGCCTTCCCTCCAGCATTTTGTTCAACTTCACTCAGAAAGAAATGTAGAAAAAATTTTCAGCAATAGGCAATAAAAATTATTAGAGGCACAGCTGAGAGGCCAAATGTGCATGTGTTAACTAGGAGTAGTGACATTTGAACTTCCAGCTCAGGCAGTGTTTCATACAAATTTGATCTAAACAAATGCAATAACTGGTTGTCAAATAGATTTATTCTTTCCATAGAACATCTTCAGATGGCTGAAAAAGTCCTTTAAGCTCATGAAAATAAAATTAACCAGTGTACTCACTTTATACAAAAGGGCTTCTGACAGCTGATATGTAGTGGTCATGCTTATGGTAGTCAGGAAAGAAAGAGCTTCTGGGTGGGTGCAGGATAGCTGTATATTGTGCAGGAAATTCTGAGTGTATTGGGTGACAGAGTAGCCCAGAATTTGTAAAACCCAAAACTGGTTTCATTTTTTATCTCCAGCCAGGGCTGCACTGCTTTTAATTGATCATATTTTTTTTAAAGAACTGGGATCATGGAAAAAGTGAGATCTTCAATACATTGTTTACAGACATTCTTATGCCTATATATAATCTTTGTTATCTGGAAACCAGAGTCAAGTTTTTTTAAGAGAGAGCAAGTTCAGGGCTCTCTCCTTTGTCTGTGGTTACCTGTTGAGATACAGGAGAAAGCACAAACCAGATTCTTAGTTCTTCTGAATTTTTTTTGATGAAAAAAATAAAATAAAGTGAAAAATTAAGAAAAGAAAAAGGAAAAAAAGATGAGATCTATGGACTGTATGACTTTGAAAAGTCTATTTACAGTGTAATAATTCAGTTTTTGCAAATGATAATCCACATATCCTCTTGGATTCCACATGACTGAACAGTACTCAGCACAAACAGAGCATGATAAAGTAGATTTAAGAGTCCTTTGTGGATTCAATGATTTCAGCATCATTCTGACAAATGCACAATGAAAACCAAAAGACCACCTCAAAAATGGTGAGTTTTAATTATGATGGGCTAGACTTATGTTACTGGACAGACACACAGCAAGCCTTGACTTACAGGTGTGTGATCGTTCCTCCCTTTGGAGGTCTGAACAACCCGCCTTATTACAAATGAATTCTAGCACCTGATTTAAGTGCAATTCAGATGCAAGATCAAACAGAAATTTGTGAGGCGTCTGCAAATATACTATCTCAGAAAAGTAAAGTTAGACTGCTCTTCAGCCTTAAGTATCTTAAGTTCATCCACATTCTGACTGGAGAGAAAAGGCAACCTTCACAGAAAAACAGAAAACAAATGGCTAGTGAAAAATAAGTGGTCTTCCCACAATGGACAGAACATTCTATTAAATGAAAGACCCTCTCACCAAATAATCAAACAAATAATCCTATATAAAATGACAAAATCCCAGCAAATTTGGGGCAGAAAAAAATTCAGACATGCTTTCAGGGAGAGGGCAGTGGGAGTTACAGATACTGAAAGGACTTTAACTGACCTGAGGCACATAATCAAAACTTCAACATTAAGATACAATAAAAAATAATAAGGATAGAAAGGACTCAGATTTACACAAGCCTTAGGCCAAGTGCATGCTCCATTTACCCAGGTGGGCATATATTGCTCTTATTACCAGGAGTAATTGGAGAAGAACAAGCTCTTTCTAGAAATAAAGAACCATCCAGCATCCACATGTGTTGTAACTGGATCATACAGTCTTCTCTAAATCTTTTATTATCAGGTCTGCTGTCTGCTGGGTGTGAGAAGAGCATGGGACTCCTTATCAGCAAGCTCAGAAAATCCACAAACCAAAACTGTCTTAGCTGTCCAGATGCAGGCAAAATCTGGTAAATTGCATCTGACTTTTGTCTTTTGGTGATCCTTAGACAGCCACGGAAAAGGCATAAAGCATTATCTCTCCTGTGACTTCACCTCCAAAAGTGCAGAACTCTAAAGGAAAGTAGACTGTATTTGCAGTTGAAAGCAAAATAGACAAAATTTTGGAAAACACCATTCATTAAAGTGACATCAAGAACAGTTTTCCCACTCCTGGTTCAATATTCTGAAGAGAATGGTAATGTCTGACATCATGTTCAAGATTCATATGTGATTCAGATATTTGACAAAACAACTGCAATATCTCCCCAGAAAAGAAGAAAAACTCTTTCATTACTTCACTCGGGGATGAAAACTATCATATTTTCAGTCACTATTTGCTTCTAGTGAGCCCTTAGCCTGTGCTCCCCATAAACAAACTCCTCCTAGAGCTATGAGTTCCAATATGTCAATGTGTGTCTTTTCTTCTGGAGAAGAAAAGACTCCTGGTTTTGGGCACCCTTTTTGTCTTAGAAGGGAAACATGCACCAGCAATAATCTGGACAGAGAAGTGCCATACCCTGAGGAACATTCCAGCACTAGTATATAAAAGGCCTTTAGGCTAGCAGCTACCATCATACTCGGAGGGTTACTATGGCATGCAGCAACACGTAGTTACACAAGAATGCATGCACCACAGTGGTCAGACATCTGTGTTGCTAACCTCTATCCAAACAAGGATTCTCTTTAGAATGGGGAATGATGCAGCAGGATGCAAGCCCCAAATAATTTCAGTATCAGGTCTGCCTTTATGTACTCTAGAACATGGTAACCTTAACTAGGATTTCAGAGAGATTTGGCAAGAAATACAGAGGATCAAAAGGTCCACACTGAGATCCTTGGCATCCTCTTTCTTCAAGGTTCCTTTCACCCACCCAAATGAGGCACAAGCTACCACAACAACCTGGGTAAACACCACTGGAGTCAATGAGAGCAGAAGAGAAAGGTCCCTGAAGAGATTATTCCAGCCCTGCAATGAAAGGTAGATACTGACAGTAAGACAGCCTTAGCAGTGTGACAGTAGGCATCCTGATGACTGTGAAATGAACACCAAGTCCCTTTCAGAGAACCACTGACTATCCTGCATTTGACCTTACAGATATAAGTATGGATTTCTTTATGTTCAGAATGAGTCCTCTCCCTTTCTTCTACCTTTAACACTACAAAGCATAATCTGAAACCCCTTTGTCTTTTTTGAATGGATGAAATCCAGTTTCACAGCTGGATGTCAAGAGGAAATTCACTACTGATGAAGCATTTTTATGGGGAAAGACCTTGAAAAGAGATGGGGTAGATAAACTGAGAGACAAGTTATGAAACTGAACAATATAATCTGTTATCACGTGCTAAAATCCAAGAACCTATGGCAATTTACTGTTGCCAAAAAGTAATGGCAAGGGCAGCAGAGAGAACAGTGCACAGCTTTCACCCACATTTTCCACACCAAATATGCTGCTGGGCTAAAAACATACATTCGCAATAGCCTTGTCTTTTGCTGCTGAAAGAAGGAATATTGCACCTTGTATCCACAGCTTCCCTATTTAGGAATAAAACTGTCAGTGCCATGTGTACCTACAACGCAGGCCTCACTATCTAAGCTTCTCAGTCTCTTCTTCCATTTCATTAATTCCATCTGCTTATTTCTGATTTTTTGAAGCTCTATCCAGAGCATTTCCTTCTTGATGCTACTCAAATCCCTCAGCTTTGTCCAGATAATTTCATTTACTACTTCCTTTTACCTTTCCATTTCAGACAGAATTAATTAGCAAAAGAATTATTGCTCTGAGATTAATTTTTGTAAAAAGTGTTCATGTGTTAGTCTCTTACTTATCAAAGCAATGCTGTCAAAAAATTTATAAGAATCTGTTACTTCTCGATTCAGGTATTTGGACGGGGAATGGATAAGCCGATTACATGCCCAACATATAGTGAATATTCCAATGAGGCAAAAAGACAAGAAAAATGCAAGTGATCTTCTTCCCATTGTTGTCACACATGTGCATATGCCATTCAGCTACAAATCAAGAAGTGCTATCTAATTTTTTCCCTGACAAGTGTTACTGTTTCTGTAGCCTGAAAACAACTGTGTAACGTCTCTTATACTACCATATGGCTATATATACTAAGAATAAACAACATATTTCTTGCAAGGTTAAAACTTTTTAGGCATTTAGTGCTCTGTTGTCCATAGAGATAATACCATCAGTCTTAATTCTGTACTTCATTCTCTACAGTATTTATTTCATTCTACAGTATTTACTTCATTCAGCAGTAATAGTCTACATTGATCTGCTTGAAAACAAATATAGGGTGAAACATAGGCTCTTTAACTAAATAAAAAGTCACAGTAAACAGCTTATTTATGATGCAAAACCATGTAGCTCTCAGGAAAGTCAGGAGCATTTCAGTCAGCAAAATAAAGATAAAACATGTCAGCAAATAAGATAAAATATCTCAAGCACAAAATGAAGACTGCAAAAAGACATTAACAGTGAGGATGATTAATGATGGAACCATGTAAACATTATTGAACTCGTCAGTAGAAAGGATAATTATTTTTTAAGGCAGCATGTATTCAACCAACGACAAAATTCCTAATAATTAACAAAAGCAGCTGTCCTTTCTACTTTTAAAATTTCCATTTTAAAAAATCTATATATACTTGCACCAACTTCAGAACAATTATTTTACTACCGTGATTTCTAAAGGATTATGAAGAAAACTGAAATCACCCTACTCAGGCAGTAACAAAGATGTAGTAAGCTGGAATGTCCAAAAAGATTGAATTATTTTCCATTTCCTACATTCCAAAATAAAAATGTCTCTAAGCAGTTTAGAAATTCAGTGATCTCAGTTATTCTCACAGTCTTTGTCAAAAGAGCACTGTGACAAAAGCATCCTGAAATTACCTTCAGAAATCCATTGCACATTATGACAAAATTTAAGTTGGTCTTAACTTTCAAAATAAATTTACCTGAGTAATTTCAAAGTTAATTCAAAGTTAATTAATACGGAGAGTAAATTCAAACTAATGTGTCTGCTGGATTTGTTTATCAAATGTCCAGTCAGGAAATCAACAATTTAAAAAAAAATGGGTATATAGTATTTTGGGGGGGATTCAGAGATTAGACTTTGATCATATTTGCCAACTTGAAAATTATAGGTTTCTCCTGTATTTTCCATTGCTTGTTTGCTTATTACAAACAGAGAATGACAGCATCAGAATTATTTGTTCATAATAACACCATTTTGCAAACTTACAGTATCCCCTGGTGACCCTTTTGCTCCTGGTTGACCCGGTGGTCCAATTTCACCCTGTATTTTTTACATAAAGAGAAGAGTTCTGTGATTAGTGTATGCATTGTTAAATATTCTTTAACTATGCAGATTTATTTTATTAGGATTATTTCTCAAAGTATTATGAAATTAACTTTGTTACTTTGAAATTATTAATTCCTTCTGAAATAGTTGAAATAAAACCTAATGAGAGATTTTCAAACATGCCACAAAGAATTTGGAGCATGTCTCCATTCACTTGCAGCATGATCAATCCCCATTATGAAAACTCTCCTCTGAGTACAGACTGAACCCTTACTTTGGAATGGGTGTATATATGCACAGGTTTTAACTGTGTTTTGAGCCATTAATAATACCTTTTGTCCTTTTGCTCCTTGATTTCCAGGGATTCCAGGAATTCCCTGAGGGGGAGGAAAAAAACCTTTTAAATATATGAAATAGTTTCTCCAGAAAATAATATATAACCCCTTCCTGCCACTTCATGTCCTCATTAATTTTACATTTGCCATATGATTGGGGTTCAAAATACGGGCAGGAAATAGAAAATTAAAAAACACATAAGAGAAAAGATCTTCAGCTGGAAACATGCAAACTAATTCATCTGGGGATACAGTGAAACACTAACGTTCAGTCGCTTCCCAGTGCTCTTGTACCAGGAGGTCCATGTCTGCCACTGGGCAGGCTCACATGCTCCCAGTTGCCCACTAAGGGCTGCAATGCTTTACTGAAAACCCTGGCTGACAAATGGAAAGACACCATGTTTCATTATTTATAAGATTCCCACATAAAAGCAAAAGTCCTGGTCAATGGGATCGCAATTATAACCAATCCTATTTTCCTATCTAGAATGCAGTGATTGTAACACAAGCTATAGCTATAACTATATTTGACGTATGCTAACTTCCACCTCCATAAATCCTTGAAGATCTCTGTCATTTCCTCAGCATTACTGCTCATTTAGTTCTACAGTATATCTCAGTTTTCTTACAGTGATCATTTAACGGAACATAATTCAGTCTTAAAACAAAACTCCATATATACTTAAAACTGTAGTCTACATTCAGTTAATCTATTTTTTTCTCTCAAGTAAAACTATTCAAATTTATTTGACAGACACTGTTCTTACTTGTATTGGAATTTGTCTTCCAGACTTTATATTTTAATCTAGTATTGAAATTAATATGCCACAGTGAAAACAGGAGGAGTGATTTAGACACCACCAAAACAAATGTATTCTGTGGGAAAAAAAATTAACATGAATGTAACAACCAGGAAAAAACCTGATCGGTTCCATATGGATTACATCTGTGCAATGCCGGCTTGGAAAAGATAGTTCCATTGTTTTGCAGTTTACACCCAGCTTCTAGTTAACAATGACCCCACCAAGCAAAAACAGTTCATTGGTCAATGGCACAAGAGTCAAAAATGACACCCTGAGCATTTTACAGGTCATCAAAATTCCAACGTACCTATCATTAAAAGAACAGATCAAAGAATATAATAAAGCTACTAGAAAACAATGCCTCATTCTGCAACTCACATTGTGTAAGACAACTGTTCTTGCTAAACTTTTCTCCAAAACCATCTTAGATCTTTTGCACAAATAAAGAGACGGGAAATAGGGCATATTTATCACTACATTTAGGAATTTGTGGACTTGTCCATGAGTTCTCAGTAATATTATTTAACAGTTAATTTCTGTAGCTGTAAAATATACAATTAAATTATAAATATTTGTACCTGTAACACAAAACAGAATTTCATATATGGTGAAAAAACGTCCCACAAGGCAGCAACCTTCTGAAAAGATGTACCAAAGCTTTCCATGGTTACACCTCTATGCTATTTGCAGGGCTGAGAGAAGATGGTTCCACATACCTAACACAGCAAATGATTTACCACAGAATCACAGAATGTTAGAGATT
>NW_010137163.1:0-6739 GCF_000699245.1 Pterocles gutturalis | reverse complement strand
ATCCCTCTTCCTTCGCGTCCCCGCGTCTTAGGTCTGCGCTTTCTGGCCTCTCCCCGCCGCCTGGCTCTCTCCCTGCTCATCTCTTTCCCCTCATGTCCTGTGCAGGTGCCCCGTCCTCACGCTTCACCAGCCGGAGAAGTGCCACTCTGGACTGGGCACAGGCTACAAGCAGGTTGGGTAGGTCGCTGTTTTGGAGACCAGAGAGCAAGACAAGCTTTACTTAGGTGCAGTGATGACAGTAGTCTTCCTTTTCCCTGTTGCTCACCATCCCCTTCAGACGTTCACTGTAATTTTTCAGGCTTAAGCTCTGGCCCAATTCGTCTCCTGATAAAACATAATTTTCCAGTACAAAGAAACCAAGGCATTGAAAGTGTTTTAAATTACATTAAGGGACCTCAAAGAATCCTCTACACCAGAGAAACTGCAACGTTTTTGCCAAAAAAATGTTTGGAAAATGAGGCATTCTTTGCTTCTAACATTTTCCTTTAATTACTTTGTCAGGGTGAATGAGAGGACATTTAAAATGGACCTAGTTTGCAGGGGCTGGCTGATCAACCTACATATAGCAGGTTACAGTGGAGCCCAAGTTAGTTCTGACCAAGAAACTGTCACCAGCTAGCTGCTGCTTGGCATTTGGTGTAGAATCCTGGCTTTGTGGCAGAACCCATTCGGCTTGATAAAGCAATTACTAATTGGAAAAAAAACCCCAACCCTTAATATAATTTGCATTGTATAGCAGTCTCAGAAAATAAACGTGTTGAAAGATACAAAGAATGAACTAGCACAGGAGCACCACTCATGACTTTTAGTAGAGTCGGTGCATTTTTTGATTTATAGAAGTGTGCACTGTTACATGTTTGTTTATGCTCTGTAAGTAAAACATGCTTTTCAGAAAATACATCTTTTTTCAAAAACTCTGATCCCTATGAAGTAGGTGCTTTTGTTATTTTACTTTCAAAATATTTTCAGACTGAAAATAACAGTTTCTTGGAGAGGAAAACATAACTTTTGGAAATTATTTCAGTGTTCTGAAAGCTAACATCAGAAATCATGCAGGGCAAGTTTATAAAAGCAGTGGCTTCAAAGAAACCTTATTCAGTGTGGTGTGTACTTTCTACACTGTTCTTGGCAAAATACTACTGGCTGATAGACTGCTTTGGGAGTCTGCCTTTTATGCCTTTAAGAAGTAGGAGAAGATCTATAATTTTTCTTTTTCATTTTTTTAAATTATGGTATTGTGATAATAGCTAACATTTTAAAACTCAGGTGTCATGTAGGCACCGCTGTATAAGTTCAGGAGGTTCAACAGAATGACACAGATCAAAATATACTTGTTATGTATAGGGATATTCCTTGGACAGCAGTGTCTCACAGTGCTGATATTGCAGAAGAAGGAACTGATTGGCCAGCAAGTAGCAATAATCAAAGAAGATGTCTTCATAAAACCTGTCAGTAGAACTAAGGTTAAAAGAATGCTCTCAAAAGGCTATCCAGGTCAGTTATGCCATGGCATTAAATAATTTACAGTACTTCCCTGGATACTGAGTTTCTGGTTTTTTATGCTTCAATATTTCTCCCTTCTCCCAAGCCTTCCTTTTCTCAGAAGAGACAGAAGTTCATCTCCAGCACTGTTCATCTCCATGCTCATGTTGGTTTTCCCCTGATGTTTTCATGCTTAGTCAGCTAGTTGTCATGCCTGTTTGTTGCCACTGTCTTGCTTTCTCATTTCCACTTCCCCAAACGTGCACAGCATTCATGCCTTGCCACTTTACAGAAAGGTGCTGCAAAGACTTGTTTCCTTAGTGATTTGCCTCCTTACTGCTGCTTCAGGACTAGGAGAGGTGAAGAGCCACCGATGGCAGGATTTGAAGTTCCTGAAAGGAAAGCAGCACCGAGGAGTTTCCACAAGACGAACTCACTGTTGGTAATGACTGCTAAAATTCTACACTAACAGGTCCATGTGACTGTAAATACCTGTAAATTCACCAGAAATATGTGTTTACTACTTGCATTGTTTGTCTAAATGCTAGCGGCTAAATATTGTTCAAGTTTTCTGTTCTTCCTAATTTCATTTTTATGACGTGCTAAATATACTCAGTTCTTGAATGGTAATGGTAGTTATCCTGAATTGGCATTGCTTTAAGGAAAACATTTTGAGTTCTTTAGGACATTTTTTGGACTTTAATTTACATTGACTTCACATAATTTCTATGAACTTTCACTGGAAACTTTTGCTGTTTTCTTCATATTATTCTGTCCATAGGCTTCATGCCCCATCCCTGGAGGTGTTCAAGGCCAGGCTGGATGAGGCTTTGAGCAACCTGGGCTAGTGGGAGGTGTCTCTGCCCATGGCAGGGGGGTTGGACTAGATGATCTTTGAAGGTCCCTTCCAACTCAAACAATTCTATGATTCAATGATTCATTTGTTTCCTTTTGCTGTCAAATATTCTTGCATCATTTGGACGCTTTCCCTGGTATTGCCATGGTATCACAAGTTTTTCAAAAAGAACATTTAAAAGTATGCCCTATCAAATTTATTGACATTCTAGTGCTGTTGTCATTTTTTCATTTTGATTCATTCATTTTGTGGCAAATCACCCTTACAGAAAAACAGCCAGGTTTTCTTGTGGTATTTTCCCAGCTAATTTTCATTTACAAGCCATTAAAATTGAAACTGACATTTTAAATTCAGATCTAAAAATGACATTTTTTATATTCAGTAAGTTTTTACTGAATGTAAAAATTTCAAAGAGCAAACAGAATGAATAGGTTTGTACTTCAGAATAGACCTATTTTGAACCAAACAGTAAAACATCGGAGGGTTTGATTGACAGTATTTAATATTTTAAAATTCAAACAGAACTTGCAGATATAATACTTGAGAGCTCAGATTATTTTTGTGTCTATTTCCTTGCTCTGTTCAAAACCTGTGGATGAGTAAAAGCTCAGAGGTCTTGCTTTGCAGCACAATTCCTGTATAAAATGTCAACAGGGCTAGAATCATGGAATCGTAGAATCATTTAGGTTGGAAAGGACCTCTAAGGTCACTGAGTCAAACCGTTAACCTAACACTGCCAATTCCACCACTAAACAATGTCCCTAAGTGCCACAGGATACAACCAAGAATGTGATTCACTTTTTATAAACAAAGAGGAAGAGAGACTATCTGCTCCAAAGAGCTTATGAGCTCATGGTAAAGAAAAAAAAAAAAAACAAACCACGCAAAAAAAAAAAAAGCAGCTTGCATAAGGAGAGTCTTGGAGGCCATACGAGAGGCTTAGAGGCTTTTGCCTCTATTACAAGAAATAACATTTTTGTAAAAAAAAAAGAATATTAGACCTCTAACTATTTTGCAATTCCTACACTACAAAACCCCCATGTTTTCAGCATGTAGTGTAGAGGGTAAAAAAACAGTAATGTCATGCAAATAACAGCACATTCTTGGTATGTTGTGGTTCTTGGAAGTACGTACTTCTGTGGTTGTATCCCTATTCTGTAGATATTTAGACCCCCAGTTAGCATGCTAAATTGCACTGAAATTAGGATGCCAGCGGACATTAAATAGGCACTTCTCAGAGATCATAATTTTGAGGTACAAGCTAAGTCATGGAAGCACTTAACAGTGGGGATGTGGTCTGATAGTGAATGTTCACGTCTGAGCCAGGTGATTAGGCTTCTGTAGTTAGGTAGGAGTTGTAGATAGCTCTGGGGACAGTTCAGTTCATCTTCTGGAGCTCTTCAGAGACACTTAATGTCTTCTTATTAAATATATAAAGGACTTCTGTGATCTGAAGCAGTCTGATTATGAGCCATGATTTTCTGGCAGTGCAATGTCTAAGATCAATGCCTAAATTAAGGGCTCTGAATAGAGTCCTAAATCCTTAAAATGCAGTATCAATGTGCTCTACTACAATGATTAAAAACATCATAGGAATCATAGTTTTGGAAACTACACTGTAAGCATACTTTTTTTTTCCCCTAAGCAAGGGCATGCCACAATGGAATTAATCTCTGTGGCCTGTTATCAGGTGGGATAACAGGGATAAGGGATAATAGGATAAGGGATATGCAAACAGCAAGGTATGCGGCAAAGAAAGTAAGCAATAGGGTTGTAAAAGGAGATGAGGGAAAGGAAGCTAATCACTGTGCACGTTACATTATTTCTTGCTCTCAGGTGCTTAAGTTGCCACAGGGATAATATTGATGTGGGAGGTGAAGTGGGCTTTGAGACAGTTATATCTTTATAAATTGTCCAAAGTGGGGAAAAGGATGGGTATTGAACTGTATTCACAAAAGTGATATCTGCTCCTGGGACAGAAGTAATATATTTTATTTATTGTTCTTTGTCAGTTTATACTTTCACTAACGCTCACTGAACTGGAGAACATTCTACACTTGTATCTGAGAAAATAAGCAGGAGCATGAGAAATGAGGAAAAAAGAGAAGTCATAAAAAAAAGAAGATAAATGCTTTCTGGCTTTGTGCTGTACAGAGGGTGTCATTGCTTTCTAGATGACATCCTGAAAATCTTTCTCAGGTATTTTGTCCTGTGGCTTTCAATAAACGCATCACCTTGAGGTGTCAAAGGGCACATGCTCTGCATCCCTTGAGGTCCAGCTAGGAGACCTTCACCCAAACCCACCATCTTCCTCAAAGTGCCTTTGTTGCTATATTGTCTAGCCTCAGGACAAAGAAATCAAGGTTGCTTTATGTAAAGTATGGTATTGAATTATCCATATAGATGAAACACATATTTCATATAAATATGTAAAGTGGCTGTATAGAGACAACTGAACCCAGTGCTGCCAGGTGGAGTGAGATGGCTCCCTAGCAGTTTAACATTCATCATAGTCCATGTATGGCAACGAGTCTTGTTTGCTGGCCGGAGAGTAGGAAGTTGCAACCAGTGATGCTAAACAGATGTTAGCATCTCTGACAGCCAGCAAGAAGTAGTCAATAATTCATCAGAAGTATTAAAACTAATACATTGATTAAATTGTAAGTCCTAAATAGTCATAGAAAAGAAGATAAAAACTGGATAGAACCTCAGGAAATTCACAAGTTAATTTGGAGATCCAAATTGATGTGAAAATGCTATTCAACGTAAAGATAAAACAAGGGTTGAACCTGACTATGACACTTTCTTACGAGTTCATAAGCTGAATGAAGTGGAGCTGACATTGGAGTTGAGCTGCACCGTAAGTGGAAGTAGGCATGTTTTTCTAATACTTTTGTGCAGCCTGTGCTGCCTGCTTTAATTTGATGAGACATCCTTCTGATGGAAATTCAGATTGCCTTAGCAAAGGTTAATCTTGCATCTACTTATTATACTCCAAAGTTTTTCTTCCTGTTTTCCTCACGGTCTAATTTCCCACCTGGGACTTGGTTGTCCCATGAAGTCTCACAGCTGACTCTCCAGCCTTAGAATAGTCATGGACTCCTCTGAATTGTCAGTTTCTTTTCATAACCTCAGGTTAAAAGCATATATCAATTTTTGTATGAAATACAGTATTAATCAGTTGTGTCGTACTTAGTCATCCCAAAATTAATTGGAAATGGCTAAATGGCATAATATCAAATATGCAAAAAATAATCTGAATTTCTTATCTTACTGCGTTCCATCACTGCTAGATAAAGACTAAAACATTGCTTAAATGTCCATCTGCTGTATAACAAATTTCCAGAGAGTATTGCTTCTTGTGGAGTTCTGGATAATTTTATTTACTCTCTACTTTTGTCCTACATGTTGTTCTGGATCCAGCTCTGTCTACCTCTGCCTGACAAACCACACAGCTTTCCACGGATGTACCCCAGGAAAGCAGAGAAGTCCAGTGTGCCAGTACCTATCTGTGTGCTTCTTGCACAAGGGTTTTCGCAACAGGAGGCAGGGAATAGTAAACAATTTGTCTCAAAACAGTGGTGCAGGGAAGGTTAGGTTACACTTCAGAGTAGGGTAGCTGAATCATTTGTGGACACTTGAGTGCCAGCATTTACCTGATTCGGCTGTAGCTGGAATTTTTGTAGTCTGGGTGCCCAAGTGTAGGCGTAATATTTTTTCACATTTCTGTAAAGGAACCGACTTCAATTAAATTACTCTTGGGTGATAAAAGAGGCATCAAACCCAAAAGTTCTGTTAAACTTTTATATTAGAAAAATCATGTGAAGTAAAAAAACATAAATACTAATAGCAAAAAACAGTACTGCTTGGGGTTCATGTCACCTGAGATCCAAATCTGCTTTTTTTTTTTTTTTTTTTTTTACTTCTTTTGTTTTTGTTTGAATCAGAAAGTTCTTGGGTTCTTCTTTAATTATATCCTTTATAATTTTATTTCCTAATTAGAGTTTAGCAATAAAATCATTCAAAGCTTCCAAAATATAACTACTTTTCTGAAATACATATGGCCCTTTGACATGGTATAACCTATATAATCAGTGTAATAGAATAAATCTCAAAAATTGTTCTAGCATTCTGCAAAAGCCAATTTTGTAATAAAATAATAGTCTGCCATATAAGCCATGAAAGAAAGAAGCACAAATATGTCTTTCAATACTTTTTTTGTGTATTAAGCTACACTGTATTATACCTGTTCTGAAACTTTGTTGCATTAAATGCCAGCCTGCACAGTCTCCTAAATGAGAGAAATGTTCCACATGAATATGTAAATTTTAAAATGACATAAATATTTTTCATGTCTGTTCATCCTTTAGCAGATTCTCACAGAATCACAGAATCACAGAA
>NW_010137162.1:36523-37593 GCF_000699245.1 Pterocles gutturalis | reverse complement strand
AAGGCTCCTCCAGGTCATCTCTTGCCACCCCTCCCCTGGTGCTGGCACTGCTTGGTGAGCTGGGTTGGGGGAAAACATCCCACTTTTGACACATAAAGGTTCGTTTTCCTTTGGATTGAGTCCCCGAAATGCCTTGTCGCGCTGTGTGCTGCTGGCACGCAGCAGGGGATCGCAGCAGCGCAGGCGGCCTGGGTGAAGCTTGTGCAGGATTGCACTCAGCGCCGAGTCCTTTCGGCCTCTTAGGAGAGCAGCCTGTCCTTCCCCCCACTGCGGCAGCCAGCCCTGCTGTGCAGAACTGCCCCGTGCGCCTATTTTGACTTGTGCTTGTCTCTCATGTAACTTCGGAGAGGCAAGCGGCAGCACAAATGAGTTTGGTGCTTGTCCTTGTGCACAACTTGGTTCTGGCTGTGGATTCTCTTGCAGGTTGGCTCGGCGGTGAGGTGCGCAGTGTTGGTCAGGGATGTCTGCAGGCTGGGTCTTGGAGTGAGCAGGAAGTTGTTTCCTTTCTTCCTGTTTTTGTCCCCATGGCTGCTAATTTCCTCTGGGAAGAAAGCTGGGCATTCTGCAGTGAAGGAAAAAATAGCCACACGTAACGGGAAGGGACAAGGCAGCAAAGCTGAAGGCGCTTCTGAATGAAGCATGGGATGAGGAAGGAGCACAGGGTGTTATTAACTGCAGTAATGCTGATAAAGCAGCAAAGACCAGTAGCTGCCTTTGTGCTGTGACCGCAGGGGTGAAAAGGGCCCGCTTGGGACAAGCTGGGGAGCAGACCCTTGGAAGGAGAATAGGGTCCGGTCCAGTGCATGGATATATGTTGCTCTCCAGCACTTCTATCCTGATGGTGCAGGGTTTGCAAGAAGAGGTGATAACTTGTGTTAGATGGATTTATATAGTTGGAAGAAACAGGTGAACTTTCAGATACTTCCTTCCTTCAAGTTTTGATTGTTAAAAGGACTTTGTGAAAGGCTGTCTGTGCCTGAAGGCTTGTCTTCCTTTTTTATTTTTTAACCCTCTGTTGCTCTAATAACAGCTCTCATCCCTCCCTCCTGCTGTGTCCCTCCTGTGTCCTT
>NW_010137162.1:30803-36500 GCF_000699245.1 Pterocles gutturalis | reverse complement strand
CCTGCGTCTCTGCTGTCTGTGTGCGGGCTTGTGAGGAGCCTGTGCCTTTCCTGAGCTGGGACCCTGCCAGCCTCCCACCAGGTGCTGTGGATTTGGAACAGGGGAACGAGTTTCATTATGGTCTCTGCACTCATCGGTCCTGAGCCCCTCGGGAAGGCAGCGGCTCTCACGTGTGGTCATGTGTCAGCGGTGTGCCCGCTTCTGTGCATTCCCATGAAAGGAGGTTAATGCTGTGCAGCGTAAAAGCAACTCCCACAAAACTAGTTCTGCTCTGGGACTTCCCATGACAGGGTTTTTTTTTTTTTTTTTTTTTTTAGCAATATGCTTGCAAGAGATCTGCCTACAAACTGGCTTTTCAGGTTCTGGGGAAAGCCATGGGCTGGCCCAGGTCTTAGGAATGTCTTGCTCTGCACTGGGTAGGCTTCAGCCAGGGTGACGAGCTGTGGATGCAGAGAGCACCGCTCACTTGCAGAGCAGAGCGGGCACCTGTTCTCCTGCAAGCTTGTCCTTCCCGTGGCTTGGTGCTGAGAGTGTGTGGTCCCGACATGTCACCTCAGTCAGGAGTTGCGTCTTTCAGGGAGGGCCAGCACCTCATCACTGGACTTGGCAGATGGCTCGTTTCACTTTCGTGGCAGGGACTGCAACGAGGCTGCCGCTGAGTGAGGTCATGAGGCAGGAATAGGAATTCCTTTTGGGGTCATCAGTCCTGTTCCTCTGGAATCCAGCCCCGGAGAGTAGCCAGCAAGTCCCAGCATGTTCCCCTGAAAGAGGCAGGGTCTGCTGAGTGTGGCATGATAGGACAGTTTATTCTGGGCACAGCGCCCGCATGCTCAGATATAATTAGTAAAGGATTGATTCCATTCAGTGTGTCGGATCTCTCCGCAGTGCAAACACAGCCTGGTTACTGCTGAAGGCCTGAGGTGGGCAGCATGACCAGGAGTCCCAGGTTGTTTTCCTCTTCATTCAGAGCATCCAGCAAAAAGGTTGTCAGAGCTGCTGGGGATGCTGCCTGCTGAGTTGGACTGACTGTGAGCTGAAGATGCTGACGTTTCTCTAGCTGTATCTTGAGCTTTTATCCAGCAGAACAGTCTTTGATAAGATTCTTCCCTTGTGGTTGCTGCTTTTGTTCCTTAGTCATCTCTGGAGACTTTGGCATCCCCTGGAGACTATGTGCCCTTCTTGGAGGTTCCAGCATAAATTGTGACCCAACATGACACTTTATTAACTGTTGTTTCTGCAGCCACCTGCCTGTCACTGCTATATGACCCATTTCAGTAGAAATACTTAAAGCTTGAGGGTGGGTTTCTTCCTTAACATTTTCCCTGAGCCCCGTTGTGGATTACTTTCCTTTCTTTTCAGCTGAAAAGGTGCTGGGCTCTGAGTCTAGCTTTATCATCTGGCTGGAATGAAACAGACATGAAATGTGCAGATCTCGCACTTACTGTAAGGTTGCCTCCCTGCTGTTGGCTATGTACCTGGTGTAGTTTTAAGTAACCCACAGAAGGTGTGTGTTGCCTGCCTGCTTAGAGAGCTGTGTTGTATCCTCTCTGCTGAGAGTGTGACAACATCTCAACATGTGCTGTGAGTGCTGCAACCTGGATTTAGTGGGATTTGTGTGTGGGTCACAGGTAAAATGTCCCAGTGCTGCTGGAAAGTAGAGTGAAGATGGTTTTTTTCCTCAGGGGAGGGGAAGTCCTGGTGTCCAGGGTCATGCAGGTAGTTGTCTCTCCAGTGGTGGGGTATTTTTTTTAGCTTTGGCGTTGGTTTTTTTTTTTTTTTTTTTTTTCTGGTCTTGGTTGTTTATTTTTTGCTTTTTTCAGAGCAAGCACATGAACCAGTTGAACTGAATGGACATCAGGACCTGTTGCTTACTCTGCTAGTGTCCAGTAACTTCTCTCTGAGGTCAGCACCCACCATGCAAGTAATAGAAAAATATTCGGAAGGAACAATCCTAGCCCTGCAGCTGTTAGGCCCAAGAGATGAGAGAGGCAACAGGCAAGATTTAACCTTGGAAGGAAATGGTCATGCTGGCAGCTCTGCTTCTGTGTCCTTGAAGAACCCCAGATGGATTTGCTGTGTGATGAGTGCTCTTGCCATCCAGACCTGCTTGCACAGAGCTGTAGAGACCCGCACTCCAGCACAGCGCGGGGTGGGCAGGGCTTGCCTGCCAACCTCTCTGCTCTCACAGGCAGGCTAGACTCTGCCTTTGGGAAGCTCTAGGGGAAACCCTGAGAGAGTAAGGTTTCCACAGGGAGCAGTGGAAATTGTGTCTGCATGAGAGTGCTTATTGTCGTGTCTTTGTTAGCTGAACTTCAGGGGTTTCCGATCGCTTGCTCCTTTTTTGGTCCTGCTGATCTAGCTGCTGTCCAGGCCTGGTTGAAGCCCACTTAAGATCACATCTCCCATACCTGTTGTTTCAGTCCATGCTGCTGTAGGAATGAGGAAGTGGTTTTTTTAATGTGTGTTGGGATAATGCCACAACGAGCACATCAGTAGCCAAGTTTTTGAACAAATCATGTAAACCATGGTCAAATCCTTTTGAGTAACAAACAGTGGCTGTCTGCTGCTTGGTGAAGGTAGAGAGCTTATTCTTCACGTTCACTGTTAAATCTCCTAAAGCTATAGAGTGCAAGTTTCATTGGTTGTGTGCTTTGTTTGCTGCAGAGATGGCTTGTTCTTGCTGAAATTTCCTTTGGGTGCACTCTTAAACTCTGTAGATGAACCATTTGTTTAAAATAGAATTAAAACTACTTTTTGCATACCATAGAAATGTTAGAACTGTCGTGATATAGACCTGAGCAGTGGATACCTTCTGAAATTCTGGGGCCTTTAGCAACAGACAGACCTTGCCTTAGTAATCAGAGCATCTCTAAAACACAGTGATTGTTAAAGGAAATGTAATTTCTTCTCAGTGAACTAAGAGGTATCATTGCAAAATACTTCCCTGGCACAGGACAGCCTTCCCAGGGGGAGAAGAGATATCAAGACATGCCTGATCTTGCCTTTTCTGGAAAGCCTACCTTTGCCACCTCCTCCCCTTCCTGTTTCCACTTTGCTGAGAGTCAGCCCCTTGCTCTGCTGGTCAGCAGCAATCTCTGCTTTGAAGGTTGTGTTGTTGTTTTTTTTTTTTTTTTTTTTCTTTAAAAAGGAACAATCTGTATGAGGTCAGCCTGAAGCTGTGCAGGACGCTGCTTTTACTGTTCTACAGGTCTGGCACTTGCTTGGCTGTTGACTCAGTGAAAGTTATAACAGCTTGAATTTTAAAATCTGGAGGGCTCAGACAGCTGGGTTGATGAGTGCAGCTTCTGTATTTCAGGAGTTATTGCCCTGTAGTAATCAGCACATGGGAGGTATGTTTCTCTCTTGCTTGGATTCAAAGCCCAGCACTTTAAAGTGAACTGTAGAAGACAGCAGGCTGTGAGTTGTTTTGCCAAAAAGTGTGAGCATGCCTTCCTTCTCTCTTGACTGCTCTGGGACTGTAATTTCAGGGAGAACAGTGAGAGAGAATGTGCCGTTCACTCAGGTTGAAGAAGGATGGTTCACTTAGATTTTATTTGCTAAAACAAAGTTAGCATTATGATTATTGCTATTTGTGTTATAAATGAGTTGGTGCATTGGGTACATATGAACATGCACACCTGCAGAGCAAGACAAGCTCTTCCTGCAACTGCTTTCCAGTTAGATAAAGTAGGAGATGATGTGTGGCTGGCTGTTGAGCACCGGCAAGAGTAGAAATTGGAGCATCAGAGTGGCAGGCCAGCTCTCCTGTGTCCCTGGCTAAATCAGTGAATGCTTAGGGAGAGCAGCTCCAGCTGAGCCAGCTCTGCTCAAGTCCCTGACTGTGTAATTGTTCTTTTGAAGGATCTCCATGGGGCCTCGTTGCTGTGGGCACTGCTGGCGGATGCAGGCTTGTTCTCTCGCTTGTATCCAGGTGAACAGAGCTACGGTTGTGTTGGAGAAAGCGGGTGTGTGATGGTGGGTGAGGATGCTCTGAATTTCAAAGGAACAGGCAGCGAAAGCTGGCCTGAATGTCTCAGATGCTGTGGCTTCCATCCTTCCTGAATATAAAGTCTGTCTTCTGGTGGCTCCAGCGTTTGTTATTGTTATTTCCTCTAAGATTTTTTTTTTTGTTAGGTTGCTATTCAGAGTGGTTTTATGTAACTTTCCATAGGAAATGTTGTCATTTGCGGCAGTTTTGATCTGATTTGCCAATGAGGAGTTTTTATTTAGCACAACAAACAGTGATTTTTAGCTGCTTTCAGTGCCAGGTCTTTGCCATAGAGGTTGGGTGGCTTTTGGTCTAATGTAGTTTTTGGTTCAGGGTATTGTAATGTTTCTAGGGGAGGTTGCTGGTTTTGGCAGTTTCTTTTCCATCAATTGTTTATTGATGTACTATTTTCTAAATGGACGATGTTGCAATCACTAAGAGGCATTATCAAGAAAGTTGCTCTTGAGGTGGGTGTACAGGCAGCAGCTATTCCAAAAGCAACCAGAGCCAGCATTTACTGCTGTCCTGAAGGTCATACCCGTGCTGTGTTCCTAACTTTCCTTGTGTCCTGAACCCTTACGGGACTTGTGATGAATATGAGAACTGGTAGAAAAATCTTACAAATGCAGAATTTCAATGAAAAATGATACCTTGGTTAAAATACAGTGGTGGGATTTTGGTTTTGTCTTTTGTCTTCTAATGTGGTGTCGTGGCTCCACTGACAAAAGCATTTTTGTGAATCTTACCTTGCTGTATAATTGAGGCAACGACTGTGTTCACAGTGCTTGTGGGTCAGGCAGTACTTCATAGTGCATCTGTTTCACTAGTAATGAAAATAAATCTGGAACAGGGTCTTTTGGAGCCCCTTGAATTGTTGCAGTGAGTTAAATGTGTACTAAAATAGTTTCTGTGATCATTCTTCCTGCTTCTTTGTTAACAAGGAGCTCTAGTGACGCTGAAGAACCTGGGCAGAGAACTGAGACAACTGCTCTTTGGGGCTGCTGGGGACACTGGAGCCAAAGGCTCAGTGGGCTCGGCACAGGCACTGCTAACCCAACGAGCAGCTGTGGTTACCTTTGAAAAGGGGGCAAGAACAAGGCTAGCAAGATGATCCTTCCTCTGGATACGCTTCCAGTGCTGGCAGTCACTTGTTTATAATTGGAACTGTACAGCCTGTGTCTGTCCTCTGGGTCACACGTGCCGGGGAGGTGGAAAAGGCAGCCCCTCTGCCCAGCCTGCTGTGCTTGGCTCCCTTCTGCCTTGTTGCTTTGGGGGTGCCACAGGTGAGCATAGGAAACTCATCCCTGGGAACACTTCTGTGGAAGCTGCCAGGGCGTGAGGCTTGGCCGTCAGCCCTAGAGAAGCGTGTGGATGGTTTGGATGTTTTCCCATCCAATGACCCTACCAAAAATTTGCTCTGCCTCTGGTGATGTAGTAGTATATTGTTCCTGCAGCACTCAGCACCTGCATTGAGGGCACTTCTCAGAAGATTATTTAAGCCTCAAGAGATGCAGAACCCCATGACCTCCCTTGTGACAATTGTTAGCTTCCCACAGTGCTACAAGTGTGAGTTTTTGGCCGTGTTTTCATGATCGCTTTGGACTGTGATGCCTTGAGAAGCAGTCGAGTCGTCTGGCTCCAGCTGCTCTTGTTGTTCCTGCTTCTTCCCTTTCCTTCTGCTGGCACAAGTGTTTGTGGAGCCATGTGGT
>NW_010137162.1:7994-30772 GCF_000699245.1 Pterocles gutturalis | reverse complement strand
AAAGAGGCTGGGCTGGAACAAACCGTTTTCTTTGAGCTAATATGGGTTGGTTCCCAGTGCAGGTCACCCAACAGCTGCAGGGATGCTCGTGCCAGCACGAGGAGGAGGGCAACACAGAGGGCTGGGGGTACTGCTGCTTCTTTTGGCTTTCATCTCTTTCAAGTGGCCGTGACATCTTTATAGATTGAATTTTGAGTGTCGGCTTCTGTGTTCTTGTTACTGTTCTGCCTTTTGTCTGCTGCAACAAGAGGACCTTGAAGATCAGAGTCTGTTGCCTATGTGAGTGTTTGCAGGTTGCAGCTGGGGCTCATCTTTTAACCTGTGTTTGGAGAATACAGGATTTGGGGACTAACACAAATCAGAAGAGTTTTTTGAGCTCCCTGTTTTTTCCCTCTTCTATGGAAGGGCACCAGACCCAAATACCCTTCAGGTCTCATGTGAAGCTGCTTTGAAAGCTTGTAATGCTGACATTGCAGTAGGAGTTCGATTTGTAGTTGATTTCTGTCATGACCTGCATTTTTTTGTTTCTGAAAATCAAGAAAATCAGTTGTTCAAAGGGACCCCAGATCTGCTTTCCTGATCATGGGATTGGCTCACGTACATTCAGAGTTGACTGGCAGATGGTTTTATTACCTGTATTTAAAACCCTCTGGCTCTGTATATAGCTGAGCCTTTCTCGAGTTCAGTGGGTCCCAGCTGAAGCTTTGCTGTGCGCTCTCAGTGTGCCTCTTGCATACCAGTGTCATTCTACAGGGCTTTGCATGAAATCCAAACCCTTGGGTTTTTCCTAATGTAGCTTCTCGTTTCCTGTCTAGGGGTCTGCCAGGCCTCTTCTGAGCCAGGAAGTTTCCACTGGTATTTCTCAGCTAATTAAATGAAGTGCTTCATGGTGAGATCCCTCAGTGCTGCCTTGGTTGCTTGGGTAGCCGCAGAAGTTGGAGACCTTCCCCATAGCATTCACCCCGCCTTGGCAGGTTCCTGCTGGCGCAGCTCTGAGGTGGTGCTGATGGGCTGCTTTTCCACGATCTGCTTGCATGCTGGCTTTATGGCCACTTCCTCAAGTGTGTAGCTCCTGTTCAAGCTCTTTCTAGAGCACTGGTTGGAAAGAAAACTCCCAGGAAGGAGCTTGTGAACCCTTTGACGTGCTCTCTGCAAGGTGAAGGCAGCCCTTCAGGCTGCTCCGTCAGAGCCTGTGCAAAGATCCATTTCTTCCATCTTCTACTTGGACATAAAGTTTTCAAGACAGTTTGGCCAGGGACAGCCCTTTCCCGTGTGCCACACTATCCTGCAGGAAAGCTGCATCTTTTAGCAAGCGGTTGGCTGTTCCCCAGTCCCATTGTCTGGTCTCTCTGCAGAGCAGCGTGCAGTGTGCTGCATGTGTTGGTGGGGTAAATGCAGTTCCTGCACACTGATCTGCCAGGCTGGGGACGGAGGAGCGCTGTGTCACAGGCAGGGGACAAAGGCTCAGGCTGTAGTTTGATGTTGCAGCTAAGCTGCTCTCATGCTGAGCTATCGCTGAATAGGGCCTGCTGTTCCTCTCTCAGGATGCACAGAGTTTATCTGAAGTAATCTGAGCCTCTTCCAGGTGCCAGATCAACAGGAAATAATTTACTAGGGTTAGTTTTGTGCTGGTAAAACACCTTGAAGTGGCTCGCTGGAGTGAGGCAAGACTGCTCTTCAGGCAGGGGCAGCAGCTAGCTGTCAGATGGGTTTGCTCCCAAGCAGAAGGCAGGGCCTGTGTGATTTGGTGCAGGCTGGTGTAGGCAGCATCCGTCTCTTGTGCACGGTGCAGGGCGGTGGGAGGGGCAGCGAGTGGTGTGTGGGAATGGTCCTGCCAGCCCCTGCTGAGCTGGGTTGAAAGGGCTGTGTGTCTGCCCAGCTCACTGCCAGGCTTGCTCAGACCCCAGCTTCTGCTCGGCAGCCTGTGGGACCGCAAAGCCTTGCGGCATCTCCTCTGAGCTCAGCAGCAAGAGTTGGGAAAGCAGGAGAGAGCCCTGCATGGGGCCGCTGCCAGGGCAGTGCTGATGGCCTTGTTTCATTTCCAAGGTAGTTTCACATGGTGGGACAGGGTGGTGGTCTCAGCTGAAGCCTGGGGGTTGCTGTGCCCTGAGCAGAGTGCAGGGTCACAGGCCTGTTCCACCCTCCCCGTCCCTGCCTGCCCTCAGCCCCTCCATCTGGCTTGTTTTAAAGGTCTGGCTCACGCCCGGTATTTGAGATATTATTTGTAACTTGTTGGGTCTGATCCATGCTAGATGGTTTTACTGGCAGCCGTGAGGCTGAAACCCCACTGCTCCTCTTCGCCTTGGACTTCCTGCCTTTTCCTTGCTGTGCCAGCAGAAATCCTGGAGAGAGAGGCGCAGCCCACAGCCTGCTGTCTCCCCTGGCTTGCTCTGTCTGGAGAGCACACTTAGGATCCTGGTTCCTTTGCTGTCTCTCCACCCCAGTGCCTGCTGGTGTGCCTCCGCTGGACCAGCTGTGGGGACAGACCCCTTCAGGTACACGGGACTCGCCTGGGGCTCTGCGTGGCAGGCCCTGCAAATACAGCTGTTACAGGGATGGGGGTTTGAAAAACAGAGGAAAACAGCTGGAGGCTGAATATGGGACATGGTGATTGGGTTGCAGCAGAGTAGCCCCGGTGGCTGTTACCTCCTGGGAGTGTCTGTAAGGACACGCACATGCTGTGCTGGAGAGGAGCAGTGTTGTTGGAAAAAAACAGATGATGTGTTTGTGTGGTAGAGTTGAATGAAGTTGAGTTTTTGTTTTGTTTTGGGTTTGGGTTTTTTTTTTCCATTTAGAATGATTTTGGGAAAAACCTTTATTTTAAATGGGAATGCTGGTAAAAATGGAAACTTTGGAAGACTGAAATCACATGGGGTAAAGCCTCAGTTGTCTGTTCAAATGGAAGGCTGGTCTGTCTTTGAAATGACGGTGCATTTGAGATGCCTGTTGGTTTCAGGAGCATGCTCAGGCTTCTGTACAAGGCTTTTCCTTCTCTGTTTGGGTTGGTGGATTTCACTAAGCAGCTTTTCTTGATTGTGTGCCAACTTTGGCATCTAATGTGCTCTCCCTCTTTCCTAGCCTGACCCACAGCACAGTGGATTTGGCTTTCATTCTGCTACTGCGACCTTGCTTTGGCATGGGGCTTTTGCAGATGACTTCCCCAGAGTATCTGCAATATACGGGTTTTTTCTTGTGTGTGTGTGTTTGTTTTTTCTAATTGAAATGGAGTTTGTTAATAATTTTTGTGATTACTACCATAGCCGTATACACAACTGATCAGTTAGAAGCAGGTAGATTTGCAAATGCCATCCGTTCAGCCAGTGTGCTGGAGAAGAGTTTGTGTTGCTGGATTCCTCAGTTTTGCGATCTAAGTGACTGAGCAGTGCAGATGGGGGCACCAGGACTGGGGCTGTGCCAGCACTAGGAGAAGTCCAGGCAGGCATTGGGCCCTTCCACCTCTTCCCAGTCTCTTCAGAGAGTCTCCTTACCCACTTCTCCAGTGGCTGTTAGATGGTTTTGGTAATAGTGGAGACTTGTTGGAATCGCTAGCCTAACAAAAATGGACTTTCAAGTCCCAAGAACAATTCACAGAAGCTTGAAAACATGAACATTTCCAGCTACACAGGATGAAGATATTGAGCTGATGTCTAGGTTGGTGGAGTGTTTTCTAGACTTTGGGAGACACTGCAAACCACAAGCACAGGTGAGAGGTCTGGAACAGCTCCTGTCCAAGGATTGAGCAGCTGGATGGGGATCTGGCTGTGCTTGTGGGAAGAGAGGATGATAGGAAGGGCATGGCAGAGGTCTGTAGAGTCAGATTAGCATGGGGGAAGGGGATGGGGAAAAGCTCTTCACTCTTCTAACCCAAAAACTGTGGGGCATCAAGTGAACCCAGGAAATGGCATGTCTGAAGGCAAACTGAAGAAGCTGCTTGTCACAGAGAATGTGTTTCAGCTACAGAGCTCTTTGTTATGTACAGTTATGAATAGTAAAAGTTTGGATGGATTAAAAAAAGGGTTGGATAAGTTCTGGAAGAAAAGTCATTGGACGGATATGGAGGTGGAGACAGAGAACCATTAAATTCAAAGACATCTCTGGCACAAGAAGCCCCTGAGTTATTCATAGCACATGCCGTGACTCTGTCCTGGGAGATATGACTGTCGAGTGATCCTGTACTCTGTACCCATTGCCAGGCATCCTCTGCTGGAAATGAGATATTGGCTTTAGGCGGATGCTTGGCCTGACCTTCCATGGCTGTGCTGTGTGTGTTCCTATCCTGCCACTGCCCGTGACCTCCTGAAAACACTTGTTAGGATGGTACTGAGGAACTGGGATTGCTTGAGGATATGTGGCCATTCGAATGACATACGTGTCAATGCAGTCAACTTTTGAAACAGAGCCCACCAGGCCCCACGAGTACATGGACACTGTATCCTGAAACACTAAACCCTAAAAATAATCCAGGGATTAGCATGAAACTTGGCATGTGCTTTTAGTGCAGTGCTGAGACAGGAATTAGTAACTGCCGCACTTTGAGTGAGAACCAGGTGTAACAGGGGGTGTTCCCTGCCTTGCAGAGGCGATGTGCAGCCATCCAGCTGTGCATCTGTGTACACAGCCATACATCTATGTATACAGCTGGATCCATGTTCAGTCTCACCGTTAACCTGGAGACCTGCCTCTTGTGTCTGTACCCCAGCCTCTCTTGTGCCCTGTTGGCTGACCTGTGCTGTGGCCACACTCACAGTGGGCAGAGAATCAAGCCCCGCTAGAGCAAGCACTGCTCGTCTCATCTCCTGTGTTTGGAAGGTTTATTTGTGTCCACTCCAAATGCAGACCTGTAGCTGGGAATGCTGAACACCTCTGTCTTTTATTGGGAAATGGATGGTCTTAATAAGTAAAAAGTGCTAGGAGAATTTGTGCCTGAGTTAAGTACTCTGTTTGCAGTCACACTTGAAACTTGCCTGGTTTTTAAATATCAAGTGCATTTACACAATTATTATATGTGCATTTTTCCAAGAACAAGGGAGACAATGTACGTTTAGATGTCAAATGCCCCTTTTACTTATTGTTTAACATAATTTTGAGGCAAGATACTGCTTTCTGTAACACTATGCCTTATTTTTTTAGTAGAGCATTTGTGCATTGTCTGCTTTTGAAGATCTTAATTTCTGGTTGCTGTGCCCTCAAAGGAGGATGTGTAGGTTCAAACCCTTCAGGCGAAGGGAAATGTTGGAATAGGGTCCCCAGCCTTCTCAAGAAGGCTTTAAAGAACTCTTTAACTGCCAGCATTTGGGAGAAAGCAGCTCATTGCCTCTGTCAGCTATGGGAATCTCATCTTGATACTTTATTGCCTAAAATACAAAGATGAGTCAACTTTGGGGATAATCCTAAGGCCACAGGCTTGACCTCGTGTGTGCACCTCCTCTGTCCTCTTCTTTGCGTGTGACATGTGTGCACGCTGCTGGAGATCCCTGTGCGCTGATCTGCGTGGGTCACAATGAAGCTGGTGTGCTGGACGCGGGACATCCCTATCTGTGGCAGTTTAGGAAGGGGGACTGAAAACAAATTTCATCAGAAAGTCTTTCAGGGAGTGCAGTGTTGTTGGGGGAGCCTTTGGGCAGTACAGGAGTGATCCATTCTCTGCCTTCCTGGCTGGACCTCACTGTTTGATAAAGCTGCAGATCTTGCATGTGTTTGTGTGCTTTATGCCCAAAGCACCTGCTCACAAAGGCGGCTCTGTAGGTGGACAGGAAGGAAGTTGGGTGATGGCTTCTCATTGAAGAGATGCTGGAAAATGAAGAGTTGATAGTTCAGAAACTCTGAATTGGCCCTTGAAGGCAGAGAAAAGAGGCTCTTGAGTTGTGGCATACGTGAAACAGGTTGTGTTTGGTCACGCCAGAGTAGCAGCTCTGTCCCTCTTGACTGGTCTCTGATTAGAGCATCTCAGGAAGACCTGATGTTCGTGACCCACATGAGGTCAATGCTGGAGCTCTTTGCATTGCACCAGGGAAATTTTTTTTTCAGGTGTGAGAAATCTGCTTTGCTTCCTGACCTGACCACAAAGGCAAGTTTACCCACTTTGTATACAAGACTGAAAGCTGTCTTGTAGTGCATTACCCTTACCAAGAGTAGGTGGGAGTTCCCCTCATACTCTCACTATTCTCGTCTTATAGGAAGTTAGAACAGATGCACTTAGTCACCCCTGCGGCTAGGGGTGGAGGGAAGGAGCGAACTGTGCCTCCCTGATGTACAGCACTGCGTCTGTGCACACAGGACCATGCTGCATGCACGAAGGGCATGTCTGTACAGGCTAAATCAGGAATTCCCAGACTTTTGGGGGCCTGTGGTATTTGCTGAAACCCAACCTTCATCCACCTACAGCTGAGTCCTCCCTTTCTGTCATTCCGGCTCAGCTGAGTGTGGTGCTCCTGGCAGCCAGCCCAGCTTGTGTGACTGAGCTAGCAGCTGGTCTTCGGCTCCTTTTACATGAGAGTCTCTTCTCCTAACCCAATCCAGATCATCCCCCACTCCTTTTTGTTGACCTATTTCCCCCCACTACCGTGTATCTTTTGCAATGGTAAGCTTGGCTGTTTTTGTGGCTCCCTTTCCAGAGCAGCTGCAGCGAGCTGTGGGAATATGGTGGAAATGCCACGAAAGGCAGTGTGTGTTTCAGAGAACCAGTGCCTAATTTAGGCTGGGAGGGACCTTTGCAGGTTGTCTGGCTCAGCTGCTGTGCAAGGCAGGGCTAATTCAGGCTGCTCAGGGCCTTGTCTAGCTGAGTGCTGAATGTCTCCAAGGATGGAGGTCCCTCTGCCTCTGGTCCTGTCCTAGGTCTTGGCTCTTCTCAAGGAAGAATCCTTGCATATTAAACTCATTGTGCATATAAAATAAATTGACTGTGTTAACATTGTAAGACCACTGAGTTTTAATCCAAACAGAAAGCTTTTTTCCTATTCCCTTTCAAATCATGTGTGCCTGCTAATTTTTTTTTTTTTTGTCCTCTATGAGATCTGTGGCCTAGTACAACGCAAGGAGGGAGCTCGGAGGGGTTTGGATCTGTTGTCCCCTTGAGCACACAGTGCTTCCCACCACTAACTTGCAGTTGCCTGTGTGCTAGGAGGGGAAGAAATACGGGCATGTAGAATAATGTAGGTTGGAAGGTACCTGTAGAGGTATCTGAGCTGATCTCTCTACAATTAAATCTATTTTCTTAATTGTTTCTCTGAGTGTGCACAGTAAAGTAGGTGCTCTGCCAGCCTGGAAGAGTCGCATGGTCCCTGTCTCACTGCATGCAACCTAAACAGGAGGAGAAAGTTGCAGTAGAGTGGGCAAGACGACAGTGAGTCGTTCTGGTTACTTCGGTGTTTTGTTAACACAGCGGTTTTTATTTAAATACCATTATTATTTATGTATGAAAACCACTCTTACTTCAGGATTAATGCCAGTTCTCTAATGTTCGTGCTATACTTGTATTACTCCGTGCACTGTGTTGTGTTTCTAGAAATGACTACATTTAAAGGAGCTTAGAGCCAGCAATGAGAAATGGCCACTTGCTAGTTGCTAAGTAGTAGCTGGGAAAGTGTGGTGCTTGGCTTTGGGTGGGCAAGGGTGCCTGTGTGAGTCACAAGCTGTTTTTAGAGGGAGGTCGGTGGCTTTTGGTTCTGCAGTTACTTAGCTGGCTGGACTGGATCCAGATCTCATTAAGATTTAATTCATGACTGGTTCTTAAGGAATCTGGATCTCACAGTAGCCTCAGCAAATCTGAATGGGAGTGACTTTCAAACTTGCAACTGTGGTCTCTGGCAGCTGGCTCAAGGTCCTGCAGGCCTTACAAATGCGCCGTGCCCTCTGAGTGTCTGGTGCTGGCCGACCAGCATGGACACAAGCTGTGACGCCTGAACCCTCACTAGGTGCTTTGGGAAGTCATCCGATGTGGGCTCTGGGTCCTATCAGTTGCAGCCTGGAAGAGGGGGCTCTGCTCTGCCCCACTGGCATGTGCTGTGTCAGGGGTGAGCCTGGCCCCCTCCCAGCTGTGTTTTCTCCCCTCTCCTAGGCCTGAGGACAAACGTGGGACGATGTCGGAGGCACGACACGACAGCACGAGCAGTTTACAGCGGAAGAAGCCACCATGGTTGAAACTGGACATCCCGGTGCCGATGCCTGTGTCGGTGCCAGAAGAGCCCCAGCCTGTGCAGGTACGGGGGCCAGGGCAGGAGGGAGGGTCTGCGGGGCTGTGGAGAGGGTGTGCAGAGCCCTGTTGCACTGAGAGCGATCCTGTGCCTGTGGTCTCCCACAGTCCTGGCTGAGAGAAAGGCAGGTCACGAGGCCACCTGAGAAGGGATAGAGCCATTGGGTAAATTTATGATCAGTAATTAACTCCCCCTTGAAGGGGATGTGGGAGGGATTAGGGTGGGTTGCTGATGTGCTCAGATCAGTGGAGCTGGCTGTTTGGATGTGGGGATTGTGAAAAGTGCCCTGGCTGGGGGATATGGCAGGGGGGGGCTCAAACAAGTGTTTCTTAAGGGGGCTGGAGGAGAGAAGGGCTCTGAGAGAAACGTGAGGGCCTGGAAGTGCTGGAGCGCATGCTGAAATGAGCAAGGAATGAATCTGACTTAGGAATAGCTAAGATAATGACAGGCTCTCATCACTAACAGCAGAGAAAGAACAGTTACTGGCAACACAGAGCTGTTACCAGCAGGAGAAAATCATGTGGGATGAGAAATAAGTAACATTGAAGAGTGGTGGAGTGGAGATGGGGTGATAGGTTAATAGGAACTGTGCAAAGTAGGAGAGGAAAACATCCGAATTTGTGCTGGGAATCAGAGGAATAACAAGAATTTCTGCTACAAGGTGGCAAAAATTCTCACATACAGGTGAGACCTGGGTAGCCAGGATGATTGCTGGCTGCTCGCATGACCTCGCTGCAGGAGCAGAGACGACCTGCGCCAGAGACAGAGCTGGAGGGTTCTTACTGCCCAGCTCCACGAGTGGAGTGCCTGCGTTCGGTTGCTTACATGAAAGAATGGTTTAGTCATCAGAGAAATGGAGTGTTACACAGCTTCCCTGGAGGGGAGCTGAGGGCAGGCTTGTCTTAAGAGGGGACTCTCTGCCATTCCTTGATCCAAGGACTAAAATGCACTTCAGCTATGTGACTACTACTTGGTCCTGGTCTTCCCTTGGAAGGAGAGGGATCAGGGTTCAGCCTGCAGGGATTAGAAGTGGAATGCAGCATTTTAACAGTGCAGGTTGAAACTTTCTGAATCTCTTCTTTAAGGCTTTGATGCATGTTCTCTTACCTGAAATCTGTAAATCCAGCTGGGCATCTTCTGGAGAGATAGTCTGTACTTAGATGGAAGCTGGCGCAGGTGATGTTCTCTGGAGGTCCAGTGTGCACAGCACAGGCTGTCAGGATGAGAGTGCATAATGGGCTCCTTTGGCTTATAGCCTGCTTATCTATACATTATTTTCACATAAAGCATATAAAAAATGTTGAGATTAGTGGAAATTATTAGCCCTCTGGGCTAGAGGGCCTGGAGTTGCAAGTAGTCTTGAGGCAGAGACCATGTCTGACCAGAGAAACAGTTGATCAGAGCTTCACTTGCCAGAGGGACAGTCTGCTGGGCCAGCGTTTTACAGATGGGAGATGGTGTCTCTGCCAAGCTGATGAAAAATTAATCCAGAGCAGCCCTGGGGAGGCCATTGTATGGGTTGAGAACATTCTGGTGAGTTGTCATATTTGGTAGGTGACATTCAGCCAAGACATGACAGGAGCTTTCAGACCTGAGTGTGTCCAGGCAGTCAGGTTATGAACAAAGCTGGTGTGGCTTTCCCAGCTTGCTTAGCCTGCACTGGGCAGCAGCTACACCACAGACCCACCCGCAGCTCTTGCTGGCTTTTAGTGCAGATCCAGAGTCCCTTATGAAGCAAATCTTGCTTACTGTGTGTGTCTTCACCTTGTGGAGTGGTCTGGGAGGATATATTGCAGGAGTTCATATATTGTACCCCATCTACAAATGGACCTCAGTCTGTGGGCCAGGCTAGAGCCAGTCTGAACTGAGACCCACTGCAACACACAGATGCTGCGTCCTTGGTGCTCGCTGTTCTGCTCTGCAGAGCCATTCCTGGCTAACATGAACATGGGCCTTGTGAGCCTGGTTTTGCTGCCCAGCTGCACTCACACAGCTTGTGGGTGGGATGCTGGGGGGCTGTTGAATTGCTGACTGAATGTTTCTCACCCTGGGTGGCATTGTAAGAGCACCACTCTGAGAACACTTACTCCCCTCCTGCTTTTCTTTGCAGCCAACGAGACGTCAGGCCTTTCTGCGAAGTGTGAGCATGCCTGCTGACAACACCCGCATGCCCTCCCTGCCTAATGAAGTGAGGAGACCGGTGCTACAACGACAGACCTCAATTACTCAGACCATCAAGAGGTGAGACAGTATGCTCATGGAGCCTGCTTTAGTGGATTCTGCCCTCTGTTGCTGTTCTTTATTTGAGGTTTGTGGTCCTCTGCTTGTCCCACTGTCTGGCACTGAAATGGCACGCTGTCACAGCAGGATTAGGTTGTCTCCCTTGTTATCTATCGTGAGGCTGGGGAAGAGGGTGGGTGCAGATAGGTCCCCTATATGTAAGCCCAGTGGTGCTATGTAGCCTGTCGTTCGCAAGAGAGGAGCCAAGTCCTGGGAGAAAGATTGTTTTGATGGTTCTTGCCACTTAGAGACAAATTTTGACTGCCTCCATGCCCCAGGGAGCTGGCTGTTTCTGAGTAACAGGATGCATCAGGCCCTCCTGATGTGTAGCTGAGACTGTACAATGTGGCGTGCTGGGCTGGCTTTGGTGCCGGATCTGAGAGCATATCATAGCTGGGTGAGGCAGAAGCCCACCCTGAGCAGTCCAGGGCTCTCAGCAGCTTGGCTCCTAGCCCTAGCTCATTGTCAGGTCTTTGGGCTGCCTATGGGGGGTGATGGAGTGTAGGGAGAGGCTGCTCCAGTCCTGCCCCCAAGGCCTGCACCGAGGGTTATCATTCATCCCCGTAACCTGGGGGTCTCTGAGGCACAGCTGGATCCTCCTTCCCTCCCCATGGCAAAGGCTTATCCCAGTTCATCCAAAGGGAGTGCCTCTCCCAGCTGCTCTCCTGAGATGCCTGATGTGTATCCCTGGCAGTGCGTCAGGCCTGCCTGGATCCCAGGAGCATCCCTGGAGCCCCCCAGGTCAAGGGCACTTCCAGCCAGCCAGACTTCGCCCACTCACAAAGGAGCAACTTTCCAGCCATGGGAGAGACTGACCTCCCACGTGCTGTTTTCCTTTGCCTCTGACATTCCCCAGCTGCCTTGGTGGTAAAGCTCTCCCTCAGCAGCTCTCTGTGATCCCGCTTCATTCGAGATTGGGAGGGCTGAGCCATGGAGTAGTGTCTGTTCTTTTCAGGGCCTTGGGCAGCTTCTGGGGCTGTCCTTGCACACCTAGACTGCCTGTTCGCTCACCTCCCTGTCCTTGTCCCGCTCCTTCCCAGGACAATTAGGCAAGAGCATGTCAAGGGTGAGGGGACATCCCGGGAGGGCACTGTGGAGACCCTAAGAAGCATCGAGCAGGAGGGCCAGGGTAGCCTTCTCCCACAGAGGTCCTCACAACACGCAGCTTGTGTGCAGGGTGGAGAAGGTGGGGAACTGCAAACCACTGGTGCTGGGGAAACAAATGTGCTCCCAGTGCTGCCACACTATAAGACAGACAAGGCACATGGACATATAGGGAGCAAGGAAGGAGTTCTGGACAGTGGTGATGAAGCTCCCACACACTGAGGGAGGTGCTAATGTCCCACTTAGCATCAGGCCTGTGGGCAGGCCAGCGTGGCAGTTTCCCTGATAGACCCCATAATGTGTCTTCTGCTGCCTGCCCATGCTGTAGTGGCAGCAGCCCTGCCTGTTCCCTGTCTGTGTAGTAATTTTGTACAGGGAGTGGCCCAGAGGTGCACAAATAGTTTGGGAAGTCCTGGGAGTCTCCCGCTCAGAGTACGTGTGGGAGGTTGATGCTGTTTTGCAGTGCTGAGCTGTCTCCACACCGGCTGTTGTGCAGTGTGGGGGTGGCCAAGTCTCTTCCTCCTGGAGGACTCGCAACTTGCGGGTGGTTTCTGCAGAGTGCTGTGGGATGTGGGCAGCAGAGCAAGTGCAGCAGTGGGAAGGACTTTGCAAGGGGCAGAACTGCAGGAGATGCACACGTGACATAACAATAGTAATAAAAGCATGAAATAAGTGTATCAGAAACAAAGACAGGGAGCTGGAAAGTACCTAAGGAAAAGCCGAAAAACCTGTGCTCTGTTCAGCAGAGCTGGGGGTGCGGTGGAGAATTGCAGACCATGCATCCATAAAGAGGTCCTGGGATTAGTTTTGCAAGTCCAGGGAGGCTGACTTCCAGGTTTTCTGCTTAACACAGCCCCCAGGTTGCACAGAATGTGAAACTGTTTTGGCAGCAGGACTCCACACCATCCTGCTCCCTGGGGCTTGGAGGACACAGATCGAGTGTGAGCCTAAGGTCAAGTCTCTGTAGTGATTGGGAGTGATTCAGGTGCCTGAGTGTAGGCATCTAACACCATTTCCAGTCTCCCAGGGTGCCCGAGATGTCCACGCAAGGCTGCAGTTGTGGCACAGATAGAATTGTGCCCAAGGTGAGACCCTGCAGGGTCAACCAGAATGGACCCAGGGCACTTCCAGGGGCATCAGACACCTGATGCTGTCCAGCAGATGTTCTGTATCTGAACAGAACATATCCTGGCCTTCTGACACCTCCATAGTTTCACACTCCAGCGTCCAAAGCCAGCCAGTGGGATCTGTAGCTGAGTGACTGGGCAGAAGGCAGCAGATGAGAGGTCTGGTGGTGCAAGGGGATTGCAGCATCCCTGATGTCTTCAAGAACAATGGGAGACATACATCAGAGGTGCAGGTGCACCAAAGGGATTCAGTAGCCTCCTGGGTTCAAAGTTGCCTTGAGTTTGGTTGTTTCTCTTAGGTCAAACTCTCTGGAGCCCGCTGTCCTGTACAGTGAGGCACAACTCCTGCTGATGGGGCTAAGGAGGGAGATAGGGAGGTGCTGGATGCAGGCTGGTACTCCCCTCCACAGCCCTGCAGGCTCCTTCCCTTCAGCTGTCTTTTCTTTGCAGCAGACAAGTACGGTTTCAAAGGAGTCAGACCCTGCCCATCCGTGGGCACCGGGTGGGCAGGAGTTCCCTGAGAAAGCGGCAGTCCCTGCCCCGATCATTTTTCAGGTACTGGTAGCACTGAGTGTGAAACCCACCCCTGCATGTGTGTGCAAGGGCTGTTGCTGGAACCACGTTGCCTTCCCAGGGACAGCCAGGAGGCCTGCAAATGGGCAGCAGTGAGAAAGTTCATGCGTGTATCTAACAAAAAACAATAGTCACTCCTACTAAATACGTAGGCAGCTGTCAATGAATAGCATGGACTAACAAGCTGTCCACCTGCCAGCCTCACTCCCTCCTGCCTTTCCTAACAAGCTGTCAACCTCCTGGTGTTCACCGTATCTGGAATATCTCCCCAGGGCAGCCATAGTGCAGCCTGCCTTCGCTAGCGTCAGTGCAACATATGGTGGATGCATGTGTTGGCCCCAAATCCTCCTTGGGGCAGAAGGGGAAGGAGAGGAAGCAGCACCAAACAGATGCTAGTCATGTCGGTCCAGACTGGGCTCAGAAGCTGGTGTTTTTTTTTTTCCCTGTTGATATCATGGCTTTTTCTAATCCAAATGTGACTGTCTTCTTTTTGAGGTGGAGGCTTTCACTTACTTAGCACCAAGAGATGAGCCCCTCCGGGAGTCCAGGGCTCAATGGCCCATCAACCACCACCCTGAGACTGGAGCTCAGTGAACTTTAAAGTCAGACGGACAACGGGACTTTGAGTGGCAAGGACAGGACCTAATGCCCAGGAGTCCATTCCTGTCCTACCTTACTGCTTCCCTGGCCAGATGCCGCTCTGGCACTGTGTCCACCTTTGGTGACTGCGTTTGGTCTCAGGCTTTCAGGGCTGGTTAGCACAACATGACAGAAGAGCAAGAGCTGGCCGCTGATGTTGGTCTGTTGCTTATTACAGTGCTCCAGGGAGTCTGTAGGACGTGATGGGGCTCCCCAGCTGGACAAGGGTGTTCAGCATCTTCCTAGGGTGCTCCAGATACCCTGAGCTCTATAGTCAGCTCTCCTGGACAATCTTGACTGAGATCAGAGTAGGACAGCTCTTTAACCTGGCTGGTCAGTGAGGTCAGGTGAGATCTAGCAAAGGCCTGCTTGACCTGGTGCCCACTGAAGGGCCTGTTCTGGATTGCTGGGAGAATGGGGAAGGCTGCGGGCAATGTGTGGTGGTCTGCACCTGGAGGTTTTGGCTGGAGAGGCTGTGGGTTTTGAATTCACATCATTTTACCTGGTGGCAGGACACCTTCTCCTGTTGGTTGGTGGTATTTTTGCTCCAGAGAGTGCAAAACACAGGCCTAGTTTCTTGTCTCCAGTGCGCTGACTCGGTTTCCCTGTGTGACCTAATTCTAGATTTAATCCAGCCTTTACTCCAGTGTACATTTTAATACCCCCTTTGTGATCTGTGAGGTCTTGCTTCTCACAGCTGGAAATGAGCAGGGGGTATGAGGCCGGGGTTTCAGGTTTGGCTTGGAAGGACTTTCAGGTTTTGACACCTGGGCCAGACAACTGTGGGCTGACACAGCTTGTCATCCTCTGAGGAAGGATTAACCACAGTGGGAAAGTCTTGGCAGGGCTGCAATAATCTTTATAGGTTTAGGGTACCAGCTGTCTTGCAGTATTGGTGGTACATTGTTAGTCTGATTTATCCCAATCCCTCCCTGCCTTCCTTGGGATTTTGCTCCTGATCCAGTGGTCTGCTGTGACAGCAGCCATTTGGCAGCAAACCTACCTTGTGGCTGCAGCCTTGTGCTCTTACTTCTGCAACTGGCAGCTTAGAGCTGTGTGTGTCTGCTTTAGCAGAGCTCAGGACCACAGCAAACTTTTGCCATTAATGTTACCTTTGAGGAAGATGGAAATCCTGCAGGATGGGATGGAGAAGTCAGAGATACCCTTGGAGTGTGGGGGCAGGCTGGGAGAGAACCGTGAATTCTGGCTTCTCTTGGGAGAAGCTACAGAGCCATGAGATAGTGCAGTCCCACAATGGGGACCTAGAGCTGGCCTGCAGATGGTAAGTGTTTTCAATAGATGGTTTTTAAAGAGGGGAAAAAAAAAAAAGAAACCTTCTACTAAGGTCTTTTCTGAATTTCTGTTCCATCTCTTTCTTTAATTTTAGAAAAATGCAGAACAAACTGTCCTTTACACATAGTGAATCTCTCCTGTCATTTTTCTTCTGTCTTAATGACAGAATGCTGTTGATGGTTGAACATTTCTGGCCAGCATCTGTGTAGTTGCTAAAATCAGCTGAGGACAGGCTGCGAGATGCTTGTGGGGAAGACTTCTGCCTGCCTTTGAATTGGGGTGGGCTGGAAGTGACCGCCAGGGGTTTTGTTTTTTCATGTACGTAGTCCAGCCAAACATAAATGCTTCTTTGCACTTGTATGCTGGCATCTTTCAGAGGCACAGCAGACTGGTTTGGGGTGAGCAAAGACAGCGACGCTACTCAGAAATGGCAGAGAAAGAGCCTCCGCCACTGCAGCATGCGGTATGGGAAGCTGAAACCTCAGGTCATCCGGGAAATGGACTTGCCCAGTCAGGACAATATTTCTCTAACAAGCACAGAGACTCCTCCTCCGCTCTATGTTGGGCCCTGCCAGCTGGGCATGCAAAAGGTGAGTGACCTGGGACAGAGTCAAGGCCATTGTGATCTTCCTGCACAGTGTCTTTACCGCTTTTGGCAGCTGTGACCTATCTGTGGGCTTAGTTCTGCCTGAACGTGTCTGGGCTCCATGCTCAGACACTTCCCAAGTCTCAGATATGGTTTGACAGTCTCCTTCAGCAGCCTCTCTCCATCTCGTTGGCCGAGATCCCTCACCCGTTTTGGTGATAGGCTCAGAGCCGTGTTTGTCACGTTGTGACTATGGTGGTGATTAGATGTGTGCAGCGTGTCCAAGAGCTCTCAGCTCAGGCCTTTTACTGCCATTTAGCAGGGACAAAACTCTGTTGTACCCAGAGTGGGCAGTGTCCTGGACCCCCATATACAGTAACAGGCCTGGTGTCACTCAGGACACTTGCCTAAAGGATCCTTGTCCCAAGCAGAATGTAGGCAGTAGCACAGCTGCTGTCCTCATAGAAATCTGGCTATGTTTTAGGACTTTGAAGAGTGTCTCTTGAATCAGCAGTACTACAGCTCTGCTCACAGGTCCTTGGAAATGATTTTGGGTGTCTGCAAAGGGCATCTGATAGCCCCCTGCTCACTACCTTCAAGTGTGACCCCAGGGGACAGGACCCAGTCAAGAACATCCAGTTACCAGCACTTCAGAACTATCCCACAACATCCCAGCTCTTCCCTTTGCTCCATGCAGTGACAGTGATCCATGTGGTTGATTATTGTGCGTTAGTGAGCACCCCTGCAACCTGGGCAAGTGGGGAAACAGGTTCCTTCCAAAGCAAGTTAGCTGGGACCTGAAGCCTGGCTGCACCGCTGAAGAATACTGTGCGTCTTTCAATCAGGTTTCACCTTGTTGTGCTCTTTCCTGTTCTGTTACTAGCTGAAGTGTCTTGCAGTTAGTCTTAGGTCACAGGAGACTCAGAAATATTGTTGGGCTCTGTGTGGGCTACATTAAATCAGAACGTGGTATCAGTAGGTGTAAGCCCATAAATCTTCCTGTTGAGCGTGCAACTGTGGATTAAAAAAAGCTCATAAAATGCTAGGATAAAGCATGGAAGTCTTATGGAAACCACAGCTGTGATGATGTAAGGACACAGGCAAGGTTTGTAGCTGAAGGCAATATTTTCATTAGGTTGATTTGTGTGTTTGGATGAAGTGGAAGCTTTGGCCTGAGGAGTTGCAAAGAAGGCCTTGCAGCTCCCGGAAACTTGCCTGCTTTTTCCAGCTGTTATATCTTAATGGAAACAGATGTAAACATACAGTTAAGCTTCAACAGGATACTGTTCAAGTGCTGAGCTGTCCACTATTGGAAAGGAAGCTAGCTGGAAAAAGCATGGCTCTTTTCAGGGATTTCTCAAACTCCTGTTCAGACAGTACAGTCTCTGATGGTAGAGCTCGCTGGCACAGGACATGAATGAAACCAAGAGCTTAGGAAGGGCTGAAGGTTTGGAGTCTCCTGTGAACACTAGGAACATTCTGGGTGAAAACAGTCAATACCAACAAAAGAAAAAGAAGGAGGAAAAAAAGGGGGGGCAGGGGGAGAGGTTTGAGGCTTACAACCAGGGCTTAGTTATTCTGTATCTCACTATTGTAGAATTGCTTGGTCCATTCAGCTTGGTTCTTGGTCAGTCCCAGGAGCCAGGCCACTGTTATGGTCTCAAGATGTTTGCTTGGAGGGAGGAGGGCTTGGTAGGTAAGGGTTTGGGCGTGAATGGACTGATGGGCTTCTTCTCTCGACAGATCATAGACCCCTTGGCCCGCGGCCGAGCGTTCCGTATGGCTGACGACAATGATGGCTGCAGCATCCCACACACACCGATCACACCAGGCGCCACATCGCTCTGCTCCTTCACCAGCTCGCGCTCAGGGTTCAATCGCCTCCCACGAAGGCGGAAACGGGAATCTGTTGCCAAAATGAGTTTCCGAGCAGCTGCAGCTTTGGTGAAGGTACTGTGGGAGGGCAGGGACCAGTCTGGTGGCAGGATGGGGCTCTGCCCTGAGAAAAGGGTGAGGGGGAAGAAGCTGCTTAGTAGAGAGGATGGAGAGAGCAGTGGTGGAGGGGAATGAACCAAGCCATCTCCTGTTCTGTTTCAGTTGTGTGTCTGAGAGACAGGATTTGCAAGAAGGAGGGATGATGGCTAGGTTTTGGTACAAGCCTTGCTTTCCCTTTATTGGGCTGGGGCCTCTGATTCCCACAGCAAGCAACCTCAGAGTGTTCCAGCAGGTCCAGTTCAGCTTGCCTGGACCTCTGGGCGGTCTATCTGTACCTGCTCAGCAGTCGTGGAAGAGGAGAAGTAGCCGAGGCTCTTACTATGCACGTCTCTTCATCCTGCCACGTGTCTGCTTTCCTGGGCCCAGTGACCTTTTTGCTGTGTCTAGTACCACCCGTCACTGGGGTTTGGTCAGAGATGTTGTACAATATGTGGCAGAGGAGCACGTTGGAAGCCTCACCCGCATGGGAGATGGGTACTGTTGATTAAGAAGTGGGGTAATGCTTGTGAGTCTCACGAGGAAGGTGTCACGCATCAGCAGGTCTGCTGTGCTCCACACACCAGTGTGAACCAGCTCAGCACCTGGGCTCCTTGTGTGCTGGCTGGGGTGGCCCTGTGTGTGCCTGGTGATGAGGTTTCTGGCAGTGACCCGATGACACTTTCTCTGGCTACAGGGCCGCTCTGTGAAGGACAGCACCCTGAGGAGAGCTCAGCGGCGCAGCTTCACCCCAGCAAGTTTCCTGGAGGAAGACACGGTGGATTTTCCAGATGAACTTGACACATCTTTCTTTGCTCGGGTGAGGGTCAGGGCTCTGGTGTGATATTGGCAGCAGAAAACTCTAGGTCTGGCAGGACTGTGTGTTGCAGAGAGCAGCACCGCTTTCTGCCAGGGTTGGTGTCTCAAATGTAATGCTGGCTTCTTCTGGTGGGACTTCTGTTTCTCTGCCCAGGAAGGAGTCCTTCATGAGGAGCTCTCCACTTACCCGGATGAAGTGTTTGAGTCGCCATCAGAAGCTGCAATCAAAGACACTGAGGTGAAACCTCTGGATCAGACAGACCTCACAGGAGGTGCCTTGGACAAAAATGAGCTTGAAAGAAGCCACTTGTTACTGTGAGTATCTTCCTGGAAGCTGCCAAAGCCTCACATGGGATGGCCAGCCTGTTCAGAGCTTCGGCACTGTGCAGCCGGTGAGGCAAGGCCATTGCTCCTGCATGGAGAGCCAGGGTCTGAGTGCTGGGCATGCTTGGTGCAGAGCTCCAAGAGCAGTGTGGCAATGGGTTTTCTTTAAACCCAGCTTAAGTCCTCCTGCCCCAGCTAACCCTGTATGTGAAAGGTGATCCTGAGGCCACCTGTGCAGTCTCTCCAGCAACTTCCACCCTCATGTGATGTGTTTCAGAGACTGTATCATGCCCTGGGGAAACAAAAGACACTTCAAATGAGCTGTGAGGATGCTGGGGGCCCAGCCTTCGGCTATAGAGAACGTACCAAAGACAAGAAGTCTGCTGCCATTGCCACAGTTGCCAGGATCTGTTGTCCTGCTCCAAGGAGTGGTGTGAAGTGTGGCTGAGTGTCGAGCTGGGGTACATTCCTCACTTGAAACGAGAGAAAGGTGTGGCACTGATGCTGAGAGCCCTACAAATATGTGGGTGGTACTGTACTGTATGTCTAGATTTTTTCCACCTGAGTAACTGATACTGAGTAATTGCTCTGTGTCGTTTCCGAGTCAGCTCCAGCTTAGCTGACAGCTCACCCCAGCAGAGAGCTCCGCTGGGTGTGAACATGGAGCAGACAGGGAGGTCCTTGTTGTGGTTCTGCTGCTTATGGCCCATCTTGCTGTGTTGGCGCTTTCCCTTCAAGTGTTTCCAAGAACTTGACTCAGTCTTAACATAAGGGGAAGCAGCAAATGGTGGGAGTTTGTTGTCACTCCTCTGAGATGGTCTCGGTTGTCTTGGCTCCATTTGGATCTCCTTCAACAGTTTTATTTATTGAAGAAAATACATTTCTATCACACTTCAGAGAACTGTTATCAGAATCATAGGTGTCCTTTTAGGTGGCCAGGTGTTTATTTTGGCACAGGTGGATAGCCCAGAACCGGAAATATTGAAAAACAGCACGTCCGTAACACAGAAACCACTTGAACTCCGGGGGCAAGAGCAGGCTGCAGTGGAATCTGCACTTTCTGTTGGAGAAAGACTTCACAAGGGAGAAGTCATGGAAGGGTTAACCTAGTTGAGACTTTCAGCTTTATAAAAATGCATCTTCTGCAAGGTGCAGTACTGAAAATAGCTGAAGTTTCACAGAAGTGTTTTTGGCTAAAGAGGTTCAGGTTCTCCCTTCATCCTGTTGCTTGTCCATACTTCAGAGCTGTCGTGATCTCTCTGAGATGTTCTGGTGATCTTTCAGAAAAAAAATTTGTCAGCTGGCTTCTCTGACCACTTCCAACAAGCGTTGTCTTTGTGCAGAGGGGTCGTTTAGGAAGCCAGAGGAAGTAAACTAGAGTAGAGCACATGGCAGGGACATGCCTGCTCCAGTGTTGGGCAGTGACCAAGGGTGAAATGGTAGCTAGAGTTTTTCTGGTCAGGGTCTGAATGCTGCAGACCTGGCCTCTAGACTGCTGTTTAAGAGCAAAGAAGTACAAAAACATCTGACTTATAAACTGGGTACTATTCACCAGTAGCTTGTGCAACATTCATTGCATACTCTGTTTTGGTAAAAAAGGCTTCCTTTTTTAAAACTTTTATTTTTATTGTGGTGTTGAAGCCTGGTTTTCTTGTCCCAAAAAATGCGTGCATCAGTGCAAATAAAGGGAGGAATGGAAGACAGGTTGTGAGAAGTAACTGGCACAGCCTTCAGCACTACAACAGCGTGTCACTTTCTTGGTCTGGGAAGCTGCTTGGATTCCTGCTCTTCTCCTCTGTCCAGTTTGGTGGGCGTGGGGTTTGACTTGCCAGTTTGATCACAGTAAAGTGCTTCAAGGCCACTGCTGGGCCAAAGTATGCTTCCATTTCATAGCAGAGAGCAGAGTAAGAGGAATGAAGCAGAGGAGGAAACAGATGTACAGGAGGCTGCAGATGTGCCCAGCTGCAGCCTCCCCATTTTATCCTGTTGCTCAAACACTTCTTTAAAGCCTTGAGAGCTCCTTGTTGGTGGGGCTTAGTTTGACACAGCTGCCTTGTGCTACCTTCTGTGTGTAGCCCTGTGCTTTCATCAACTGGCGCTGCATCACCCTTTGAAACACAGCTTCTACTTCAGGGCACCTTGTCTGTCATCTGCTGTTCAGCCCAGCTGTGGTGGGACAGACAGAGGGTCTGCTGCCACCAAAGACCAGGGCTGGTCCCCGTTGCTCTACCATGGAGAAGGAGACCATTGTTGTCCTGCTTTTTATTTCAGCCCACTGGAGCGAGGCTGGAGGAAGCAAAAGGACGGGGCCCTGGCACAGCCCAAGGTCCGCTTGCGGCAGGAGGTGGTGAGTGTCAGCCCACAGAAGCGTGGCCAGCGCATCGCTGTCCCCGTCAGGAAACTCTTCGCCAAGGAGAAGAGGCCATATGGCCTGGGGATGGTGGGGAAGCTGACCAACCGTACATACCGCAAGCGCATTGACAGCTACGTCAAGCGGCAGATTGAGGACATGGACGATCACAGGTGAGAGCTGCAGTCGTAGACGGAGTCCCAACAAAACTAGCAAGTGAGCGATTGCTGTTGCCCCTTGGTGACTCGGATCACTGCCTTGGGGTGGTTGGGTGAAAGCTGCTGCTAAGACCCTCGTGGTGTGTATCCCTGTTCTCATGGGTGTTTTTCTAGGAAAGGGTGGCTTGCCCAGTGTAATGGGGGAGTCAGAGTAAAGAGGGTCATTGCCTCCAGCCTTGCGCATCCCTAGGTGATCCTGGCCCTGTACCCCAGAATCTGCCGAGGTCCTGGGAACAAACAGCAGCTTTTCTCCTGTGTTCTGTGAGTAGATGTAATATGCCTGGGTTTCTGCCTCTTCTTTTCCCTTTCCCTCCACCCAGGCCTTTCTTCACTTACTGGGTCACCTTTGTGCATTCACTCATCACCATCCTCGCTGTGTGCATCTACGGCATTGCCCCTGTGGGGTTCTCACAGCACGAAACTGTTGATTCAGTAAGTAAATCCCCCTGACTTGCCTGGAGTGTGCCTGTGTCTCATCCTTCAGCTGCTGGCTCTTGTGGTGTTGTGTTTGGCACATTGGCTACTTGCCCGAGGGCCTCGACAGCTGGATGCTGAGTGGCCAGCCTTGGAGGGCTGCCTGTAGCATCTCTGTGAGCCCCCACACTGCCTTCTCTGCCTCCTGCAGCCACTGTGCTTTTGACAAACAACTTGTTCCCCTCCTGGTGGAGACCAGAAGGATGTTCATGGCAGGGTAATATTTCAAACCCGAGTTAATTTTTTGCAACAGTTGCAGGGTTGCAGGATTTTGCTTGTGCCAGGACCAGAACTGACCTGTATGACTTTGAGAGCTGATCTTGAAGCTGTCTGTAGCCTTCCCATGTGTTGTTAACAGTCTCTGGGGTACATATTGCTGCAGCCATATCCCTGCTCCATGCAAGGGATGCCCTGGGGAGCTTCTCTCCTGTGTGGCTGACAGCTTTCATGCTGCTGGCAGGCGCTGCTTATGCTTCTGAGCTGTGTGAAGCTTTTTGCAGGTTCTCAAGCCAGTCCCAGGTCTCCAGGCCCTGGGATTTGTTGAAAACTGAAGTAGCTAGAGACAAACATTTTAAATTAAATCTAAGATGAAGGTGCCCAGACCTTGATGGTGGTTTACTTGTGAATCCTGCAAAAGACCAGTTTGAGAGAACCATGTGCCCAGACATCAGCTGTGGGGATTCCTGTTCATCCTGGGTACTGTGTTCGCCAGCCCCCGCTGCTTGCCCAGCTGATCCTGTGGGCAGGAGCTCATGGGGCTCTCACTTTCTCTCCTTTCAGGTCTTGCGGAACAGAGGGGTTTATGAAAATGTCAAATACGTTCAGCAG
>NW_010137162.1:0-7984 GCF_000699245.1 Pterocles gutturalis | reverse complement strand
CAGCTCAGTGAGTGGCTGGGGACTGTTGGTGGACTGATGGGAACAGTGTGCTGCAGCCACACCGCCCCAGGGACCGGGACCCTTCTCTGCTTGGAGCTTGGTGCAGGCAGCTGCTGTTGGTGGGACATCCCATGGGGCCCTGCTGTCACTGACACGGTGCAGTGGTGCTCCCAGCCCCCTGCAATATGGGCCACCAGGAGGCTGGGATGGATCCTGACACTCCTGCTGTGCACCCTGTTCCTACGAAACTAAGCGTGGGGCCAGAAAAAAATGCAGTTGTATGGTGCATGACAGCTTTCCTGATGCTATTCCCCTTGAGAAAGGCTGTTGTATCCCCAAGTTTCCTTTCCTGGCCACAGCACTGGCCTTTCTGGGGCCATGGGCAAGGAAATCCCTGAACTTTTGTTCTGGGCTTGCCTTCTTCAAAGCAAATATTGAGAATATGCCTGATGTGTGTTGGGCTTCATCACACAGGGCTTGTTCCTGGTCCCTTGAGCCCTGATGGGGTACCCCTCACAGTTCCCCCAGCCTGCACTGCCCCAGGCAATCGTTACCTGCCCCTTGGCTGAGCTGAGCGTTTCCATCTCTGCCAGGAGGCCCTGATCCACTTAGGGGCCAAGTTCTCGCCGTGCATGAGGCAGGACCAGCAAGTGCACAGCTTCATCAGTGCCAAGCGGGAGAAGGAGAAGCACTCGGCTTGCTGCGTGCGGAATGACAAGTCAGGCTGTGTGCAGACCTCCGAGGAGGAGTGCTCAGTGAGTGCGGTGACCCCTTTCCTGCTGTCCCTGCAGGCCCAGGGCCACTTCTGTTGATGTTTCTCCCACTCTGGGCATCATGGTGACGCCTTTCCTCTTTCCTGCAGTCCACGCTGGCTGTGTGGGTGAAGTGGCCCCACCACCCCAGCACACCAATGCTGGCAGGAAGCAAGAGGCAATTTGGATCTGTTTGTCATCAAGACCCCAGGTAGGTCCTCCCTAGCCCAGCTGCCATCCTGGGTGGTCAGGGCTGCTGTGACAGTCAGAGAGGCATGGAGTCCTGGGACAGCAGTTGCTGTGGGGATATGGGGACAGTGATGTCCCTCCTGCCCCAACGGCTGCAAGGGAGGTAGAGGCGTGATGGTGATATTTCTGCCCCCCATAGTCTCCACTGTTGGCTGCCCACCTATACAGTGGCTTGGGGTGCCTTCCTCACCCCTCTCCCTCTCCTTGTCTGCTCCCTGCACAGGCTCCCTTCTTGGGGTACAGCTGTTGTGTTCCCCTCACACTTTTGCCCCAAAGCCCTGACAGCCTCTGGGTGCTGTGGCACGCCTTTGCCCTTGGTCACCATGGGCTGGTGTAGGGCTGGGACCAGCCAAATGCCCACCTTTGGGGCTGTGTCCACCTGGAAAGGAGCCAGTGAGCTGTGCACAGCTGCATGCTCTCAGACAGCTGCCTTTGTGCTGCAGCTGTGATCTCTGCTCGCTGGAAGGAGGCTGTCTTTGATCAGCACAGCCTTGGCTGCTCTGATGTAGCACGTCACAAGCCCCTTGCCAGTGACAGAGAGGAGCCATGGGGACACAGCCTGAGAACAGGGACAGCGTGGTGGTTCCCTGAGGGATCCTGCCTGCTGATAATGCTGGGGAAAGCAATTTCTCAGGGTGATTTCTGCTTTCTGTTGCTGCAGGGTGTGTGAGCAGCCAGCCTCCATGGAGCCACATGAATGGCCGGATGACATCACCAAGTGGCCAGTGAGCATTGCCAGTGACACAGGGCGTATGGGCAGGTGGAATGTGGCATTTGCATCCCGCTGTGCAGAGCCATGGCTGCGTTGGTGGAAGGGGTCTCTGGTGCAGCCTCCTGCTCACTGTCAACAGAGACCAGATGCGGGCAGCCATGGCTTTGTCTAGCCAAGGCTCAAAGCCCTTGAACAATGGAAGTTCCCCTGCGCCAGTAGAGCCCTGGGCCCTGCCAGGGTGATAAGGTGATGGAGACTGACTCCACCTCTAGGCTGTTTTCATCCCTCAGCGGAGATGTTGATTGAGGCTCAGGCAATGTCAGGCACCATCTTGCTGTCAGAGGGAGGTCTGGGGAGGCCTCTGTCTCCAGGACTAGCTTCTTCCCGAGGGGCTGTTTTGACTTTACACAGGCAGCAAGCAAAGCCATGGCTATCTGACTGCAGCCTGTTGTCATTTTCTAGATCTGCACAAAAAACAGTGCTGGGAATTACACCAACCACCTTCACATGGACTGCGTGATCACAGGCCGGCCCTGCTGCATTGGGACCAAAGGAAGGTAAAGTGTTTTACCTGTATGGAGAGGGGCTGGTTGGGGAGAGACACAGGGACCCCTTTTCAGGTTGCAGACACAGCCATTTGTGCTCCTTGTCCTTCCCATGTGCAGTCCAGAGCCCTTCTGGGAAGGGGAATGGGACAGGGAGCTGTGATGGATCTCCCAGACCGAGCAGGACTCTGGGATGAACTGGAGATAACGGCTCACCTGCATCTTTGGTGTGGCAGGGTATCTCACTCAAATGGTCCTGCAGTTTGGAGGGATTCAGCTCCCAAGGGATGAAATACTTCTGGTGGGGAGTTCTACATTTTTCCTTGGGAAGGGCCAGGTTGGTCCTGATAGGCTACATTGGCCCCAGCCTGGGGAACATCTTAGTGCATCTTCTGCAGAGGCAGCTGAAGGCATGATGAGACAAAGGGGAGTGAGTGGCTAGCAGGGCACAGGATGGTCCATTGTGCCTTCCATGTGTGACTTGTTCCTCATTTTGGTAACTATGCCCCCTCCAGGTGTGAAATAACCTCCCGGGAGTATTGCGAATTTATGCGGGGCTATTTCCATGAGGAGGCAACACTCTGCTCTCAGGTAAGTGTGGAGCTGGGGGTTTGCATGGCTGCCCTTCTCCCTCCTGTTCCCCCATGTGACTTGGTGTGGGATACAAGGGTTGGGACTTGACACAGCAGAGAAGAGCAAGGAAAGCCCTTGTGTTGGAGCTAACTCCAGGCTCAGCTCTGGCCTTGGCAACCAGCCATGCAGTCTGGCACACCTCCCAACCCCACTTCTGCTCTAGGTGCACTGCATGGATGATGTCTGTGGACTCCTCCCTTTCCTCAACCCAGAGGTCCCTGACCAGTTCTACCGCCTCTGGCTCTCGCTTTTCCTCCATGCTGGGTAAGCACAGGTGTAAAATGTGGGGAACCCTGAGCCCTGGGCTTGCTGTGGCTTGTTCTGGCAGTTCCTTTCCTGGGGAACACGGGGGTGGCTGAGCTGGGGGTCCTGCTGAGGTTTACCGTGCTGCATTTGCTGGGAGGGATATTAGAGGCATGGGTGAGGCCAGAGCAGGAGCTCTCAGCAAAGAACACCAGGACAGGGGTGACTTTCAGTGGCTGCTCCTTCAGCTCCTGTACTCTGAACTCGGCAGGATCCTGCACTGTCTGGTTTCAATCTGTTTCCAAATGACGATCCTGCGGGACCTAGAGAAGCTGGCAGGATGGCATCGCATCTCTATCATCTACCTGCTCAGTGGCATCACTGGGAACCTTGCCAGTGCAATATTTCTACCCTACAGAGCAGAGGTGGGTCTCCTGCAGATTAGGGTCCTGGTACCTTGCCCTGAACACAAGCCTTCTCTACATGCCTGTGCCTCTCTGGCAGAGGTGGAGACACCAGAGCTGAGCTCATCTCTGCAGCACAGGGCTTTTGCAGATTGTAGCCGGAAGTCAGCACCATGCTGTCATCTGGCTGCTGAGCAGTGACATCCCCCAGAGTGTCCTGGGCTTTCCCCATGATGGGCCTGGTTTGGGTGCAGTTAGTACAAAGGCTGCCTCTCGTAATGAATTCAGGGTTTGTCCAACCACAGGGTCAGAGAGGCCCCTGCTAGGCTGGGAATTGAGGTCTGTGCCTGGTGCCAGAGACCCTCCATGTGCGAATGGCAGGCAGAAGAAGGGCAAAGAGCAGAGCTTGTCCTGTCCAGGACAGTCCGGGTCCACGTGGCACAGCTGGAGAAGTCTGATTTGACCACCCAACTTCACTTTAGAAGGCTGTGTGGCAGGACCTGGAGGACTATCTTCCAGGTCCTTCAACAAAGAAAAGTGCATGGTGGGTGAGGGGAGACAGGCGCTTGCCTTCAAGGACTTATCCACTCTGGTGACTCTGACGAACCAGATCTGCCCTCCTTAAATACCAAGTCTGTTCTGGTGATTGCTGCCCCCACACCTAAGATAAACAAGACCCCTTTATTCCTTGAATGCTGTTATAAGGATGAAATCTCAGGCTGCAGCATCTCTCTCCCAAGAAACACTGAACAAGGAGTTGAATAACAAATAACTGCAATGCCTGGAGCTGGCAGCAGAAGCCAGGCAGATGCGATGTGCCTGATGTTACCTGTAATGCTCTTCTTCTGCAGGTTGGCCCTGCAGGATCCCAGTTTGGGATTCTGGCCTGTCTCTTTGTGGAGCTCTTCCAGAGTTGGCAAATCCTGGCACACCCGTGGAGGGCTTTCTTCAAGCTGCTGGCTGTGGTGCTCTTTCTTTTTGCCTTTGGCCTCCTGCCTTGGATTGATAATTTTGCCCACATTTCAGGATTTATCAGTGGTTTCTTCCTCTCCTTTGCCTTCCTGCCCTACATTAGCTTTGGGAAGTTTGATTTATATAGGAAGCGATGCCAAATTATAGTTTTCCAGCTCATCTTCATTGCACTCTTCTCAGGACTCGTGATTCTGTTCTATTTCTACCCCATCAAGTGCGAATGGTGCGAGTTCCTTACTTGTATACCATTCACAGACAAATTCTGTGAGAAATACGACCTGGATGCACAGCTCCACTGAAAGGCAAAGACTGGCTTCTCGAGCAGGCACTGGAGATGGACTGTCTTTGCACTTGCTGTGCCAGTTCCATGTGGACAAAGCCTCTAATCCAATGACACTTCTAACCCTGCCCATGGTTAATTTAAACTCTCTCCTTAGCACTTGGCAGGCATGTTTTGCCTTATCTCAGAAGACTCTGAAAACAGAATATTTGTGCCTTGTTCAATTGTATTGAACCTTTTCTGCTGCCATTATTTTTATTACACTAGTTTCAATACTACATTTTTAACCAGAGTTGTTTACTACTGCTAAGGTGGTGATTAAATGGTAAGGTAGCGTTTTAGCTACTGTTAATTATTCTGCATAGTCTGTGGCTACTTTTGTTACTTGATCTCGCCTATGCTGTTTCACATACGGGTAGAATAAATCCGTTTCTAGCACCCAAAACAGTCAGATACAGAGTTGCAGCTGGAAATAAGGGCCTTAAAAGCCTCAGAAAACTAAAATGTCTCTTTAATAGCTGAAAGTGCACCCTGCGTACAGCTCAGAGTCAGACATTTCAAACAGCAACAGCAAAAACTTGTGAGAACGTCCATTCAACTGGAGTTTGTTTCTCTTTGAAATGTTAACAACCTTTTCCTCCAGGGAAGTGCTGAATCCACAGTCCAGTTGTGGTAGCGCTGAATTTTCTGCTCTCCCTGTTAAAGAAAATATTGGTCAGTGACAATAGTTACTGCATGCTGGGCTCCCTTATCCCCAGACTACTGCCCTTAGACAGTGTGGCGGCGATCAGCCAGTGCCATAGCTGACTGCGGGTCACTGGCACTGGGGGCAGATGGCTTCTGTCATGGCACACGTTTTATTGCACTGGATGATGCAAATGTGGCAGCATTGAAAGATTGAAAAAAAGTGACTGTGGTCACAAAGCAACAGTTTCTAACCCAGCCTGCTGGAGCCACAAAACAAAAAAACCCAAGTGTTTGGAAAAGCTGCTCTTACTACTGCTCTTCAGCCACGGTGTGGTTTTAGATGTGGGGGGGAAGCAGACATAATTTTAAACTTACGAAGCTTGAGCGTCTTGGCCACATCTTGTGTTTGTGTGCACAACTTCCTAAAAATAGCAGTGTAATACCAGAATTAGTCTACATTGGCTACAGGCAGGTAAACTTCCTGTGCTGGAAGTGTTCTTAAATGCATCAGTTGCACAGAAATACTGTGCCCAAAAGTTGTCTAGTGCTGTGTCCTGCTTTCTGCGACCACAGAATCTGTTGAACCCAAGTTTCTAAGAACCAGAAAATAGAGAAACTGAGACACAAAAAAATACAGGATCTGTAAGCTGAGGTCCCTTTTCCTAACTCCCTATAGCTTACTGTAATTGAGAAAAATGTCTCAAAATCCACCCGCTGTGGAACAGCAAACAAGAAATGCTGTGTTTCCTTGTTGCATTTGCTTCTGTGTGCCCGTGGGCCATTCCTTTTAGCTGCAGGTGCTCTGAATAGCACAGGAGTGCTGGGAGCAGGGTGGGAGAACAGGGGTAGGAGAGTCTGAGGCACACACAGAAGGACCAAATGACCTGGATGAGGGCAATCACACAGGGACCTCCATCCTCCTAGGGGTTAGTGAGCACCCAGCCACACTCCTAGCACTGACTGCCAGAGATTCAAGAAGCCTAAAAGACGGCAAGGTCCTAGAAGCAGTCACAAGGACAAAGGAACACTGCATTTAATCTTGAGACAGTGTGGGAGCAGATTTGGCATCTAAACGTAGAGTAGTATTAGAGATACTCCATTGCCAGCACTAAGATATTGCTGCTGCTCGTACTGTGTGTTAGCTAAAGTATCTAAATTATCATTCCCTGCCTCAAGAGAAGCACAGGCAACACAACCAGGGTATGGAAATGGAGGAGAGCCAGGGCACGAGCCCAGTGCAGACCCAGGCATTCAGAACCGCTCTGCTGTGCAGCAGAGAGCAGCACAACCAGCTGCTGTGACCCTGAGCACTAAGGCCCAGGGAAGATGAAGAACTGGTAGTTCTTAGTGGACATTCAGGACATACCTGACTGGTTACTTTCGAAGTTTCTTTATGAAGCTGACCTCATCCCGGTTTCTGATGCCATACCTGAAAAAAGAGATGCTGTTACACATGAGTTTCCCAGAACCACAACCTTTCAAATCCTATAGCCTCATTTTTCCCCGGGGAAGATGGACTCCTACAAGTGCGTGCTGTGCTCTAACGCAGGACAAGTTAAACTTCTCACTTCTGGATGTAGTACACATGCCCAGCACTGAAGGATCTGATCCTCTGCCTTTTTAACTACAACACCCATCACCCATGGCTCAGTCTTTCAAGGACTAGGGCTGTCTTGATAAAATTTTAATAATTTAGACAAGCCTTTCTTGCGTGTCTGCACGCAGGCTGGCATACCCAGTACTGCTGCATGCAACAGCTGGAGTGCTCAGAAGCAGCTCCTGCCTCGTTGCCCTGAGAATGGGTGTGGAAGCATGGGAATGGTTGTTCAGTAGTACTGGATAGCCTCTGATATGTGGCTGAGCAGGTCCAGAGCCCAACACTCTTACCCTTGGTTTGCTCTTTGCTTGCTGTTCTTCCATCCTCCTTCCTACCCTTCTACCTCAGCAGCTCTGCCAGGTGCTCTGTGAGGGTGACTGAGCACTGGAGCAGGTTCTCCAGAGGTTATGGAGTCTGTGTTCTTGGGAGATACTCAAACCCAACTGGATGCAGCCCTCAGCAACCAGCTCTAGCTGACCCTGCTTGCGCAAAGGCTTGGACTAGCTGACTTCCAAAGGTCCCTATCCACCCTGCATTCCCTCCGCCACATAACATGTCCTGGCTCCATCCTCTGCTGAGTGGCTCCCAGTGCTCCCAGTTTCCACAGCCATGAACTAATGTGGTTCACGTGTGTGACACCAGCCCTGGCAGCCTCTGCATTCTGCTCCCCTCACGCTCAGGGTTTTTCTCACTGATCTTGTCTTTGCAGAACACTTCAGGTGTAACCTCAGTGGGCATGACCTGTTCTGCAGGAGTGCGGCACAGACGGCCCAGGGCCAGTACGTCCGAGTGCCGCGGTGCGGTCTGAGCTGGATGAACACACTCAGCACGGGATGGTGGTGGCTGAGGAGCTACCCGACGCCCTCCTATGCTGTGATGGCCCCTGGGTCTGTCAGGGCAGGGCCTGGCA
>NW_010137161.1:2336-2944 GCF_000699245.1 Pterocles gutturalis | reverse complement strand
GCAACAATTGGGTGGGTAGGCTGCAGGTGACCTGGGAAGGGTGGACAGTCCCCAACCCCCTTCCCACCCCATGCAGCTGGGTCCCCCACCAGTGCTGGCGGCTGGAGTCCAGCCCTTCTGGGGACCCCACAGCTCTCCTGGAGACCCGAGGCCCCTTTGGAGACCCCAGACAACTCTGGGGACTTTGTCCCTCTTTGGAGACCCTGCAGTGCTCCCAGGGACCCCAGCCTTTTTTGGGGACCTCAGCCCTCCTGGGGAAACCACAGTCCTCCTGGTGATCTATCTCACCCAGAGACCTCACAGGTCTCCCAGTAAGGCCTGCCCTATGGCAGACCCCAGCCCTCCCAAAGACCCCAGCCTTCCTGGGAATCTTACATCCCTCCTAGGGACCTCATTCCTCCTGAAGACACCAGGAGATGTTTGGGTACCCCACAGCCCTCCCACGACCGTAACGCCCTGCCGGGGAGGGGTGACACTGGATATACCCATGGACTCATCGTCGCATCTGCCACCTGCATTTTCGGTTTTCTCCTGCAAGAGAAAGATGCACATGAGCACAGGGCTTGGCTGTCCCCACTACTGTCCCCACCACTGTCCCTACCGCTCTT
>NW_010137161.1:0-2314 GCF_000699245.1 Pterocles gutturalis | reverse complement strand
GGAATTGGGTCAAGACTGAAGTGCAGGGCTGGCTGTGGGTGCAGGAGCCGTATCACTGTGGCCAGGATGCTCAGCTCCGTGCTCACCTGTTGCGTGTAGAAGTCCACCAAACCCAAGAGGGAGAGGGCAAAGTGGATGCAGTTGTTTTCTTCCCAGTCATAGTAGGCTTCGCTGTTCATCACCTCCCTGACTCTACTATTGAGGTCTCTGAGGTTGATCCCACCTATTTTCCGGTAAACCTGGCAGTTCCCCCTCTTCTTCTTCAAGGCTTGGAAGCCTTCCTTGCTGACCCGACCACTGTTCCACTCATTGCCCATGCCTGGAAAACCAAGAGCCACCCGCCACCATCCATGTGGTCACCTCCACATCCCAAACAGGAGCAGGGGGGTCAGGTGCTTACCCTGGAAGTGGATGACCTCTCCGTCCCCGCAGTAGACAGCTGCATGTTTTACGATATATGTGACAAGGTCAGTTCTGTCCAACAAGGGGAAGAGTGCAATGTCCCCAGGCTGCAACTTGCTCTCTGACACTTCCTGGAAGAACGCCCCACGCTCGACGAGGGCATGGACCAGCAGAAACTCGAGCGCCTGAAACTCCCTCTGCCAATGGGACTAGGGAAGGAAGGTGAGGAGGCAGCAGAACAAGCCCCATCACCCCACAATGTCCCCCAAGCAGGGTCCCACCCTGCCATCACACCCTGCCTGTGATGGCTCCTGCCAGGCACAAGAATTTGGCTCAGGAAGAAGTCACCCATGTTCCCAACTTCTTCAAGCTGAAAACATCCTGTGCATTTCCAGCTGTCCTCACCCGTCATCATCTCCCACTCCATCTCAGTGTGACGATGGCAGAGGCATTGCTTTTTTCTGAGACAGAGCCCCACCCCTCCTGGAGACACCAGCCCTCCTGGTGACCCCACAGCCCTCCCAGGGACTCCATCCCACTTTAGAGTCCCCTGCCCTCTTTGGGGACCCCGCAAGGCTCCCAAGGACCGCAGCCCTCCTGGGATCTATAGCCCTCCCAGAGCCCTGCAGCCCTCCTGGGGAACCCACAGTAGTCCCGGGGTCCCCAGGCCCCTGGGAATCCCATTCCTCCTGAGGACCCCTCCCTCGCAGGGACCTCACAGCGCTCTTGGGGACACTGAAGCCCTCCCAGAGACCTCATCCCTCCTGGAGACGCCAGTCATCTTTGGGGACCCTACAGCCCTGCCAGGGAAGAGCTGACACTGGGGATACTCACAACCCAACCGTCACAGCTGTCACCTGCATTTTGGGTTTTCACCTGCAAGGGAAAGCTACCCATGAGCAAGGGGCTTGGCTGTCCCCACCGCCCATGGGCCAGCCCCAGGGGGAACTGGGTCAGGACTCAAGCGCAGGGCTGGCTGTGGGTGCAGGAGCCATGTCACCGCAGCTGTGACACCCAGCTCTGTGCTCACCAGTTGCATGTAGAAGTCCCCCAAGCCCAGGAGGCAGAGGGCAAAGTGGATGCAGTTGTTTTCATCCAAGTTGTAGTAGGCTTCGCTGTTCATCACCTCCCTGATTCTACGCTTGAAGTCTCTGAGGTCAATCCCGCCTATTTTCTGGTAAATCTGGCATTTCCCCCTCTTCTTTTTCAAGGCTTGTAAGCCTTCCTTGAGAATCCGACCGTGGTTTCCTGGAACATTTGTGCCTGGAAAACCGAGAGCCGTCCATCACCCTGGCTTGGCCACCACACTGCTGGATACCTTATGGCCACCGTCACATCCCAAACAGGAGCAGGGGGTTGGGGGGTTGGGTGCTTACTCAGGAAGTGGATGATCTCTCCCTCGCAGCAGTAGACAGCTGCATGATTGAACACACCTGTGGGGAAGCCCCACAGCACGATGTCCCCGGGCTGCAACTTGCTCTCTGACACCTCCTCAAAGACCTCCCCGTCTCCATCAATACTCTTGGATAGCACAAACTTGAATGTCTCATGCTGATTCTGCCAACGGGACCGGGGAGGAAAGGTGAGGAGGCAGCAGAACCAGCTGCATTGCCCCACAATGCCCCCCAAGCAGGATCCCACCCTGCCATCACACCCTGCCTGTGATGGTTCCTGCCCGGCGCAAGAGCTTGGCTCGGGAAAAAGCCACCCGTGTTCCCAACTTCTTTGAGCTGGAGACGTCCTGCGTGTCCTCCCTCGTCATCGTCTTCCCCCCCATGAGCAGCATGATGGCAGCACAGGCAGCTGCCTGCAAAGGGTTGCAGAGATGGGACCATACTTACCAGGCTACTGCTGTAACGTAGCATTGCTGTGTCTGGGACGGAGCTGGGACAGAGCCGGCTGCTGGCACCTC
>NW_010137160.1:0-493 GCF_000699245.1 Pterocles gutturalis | reverse complement strand
AATAGCAAACTATTGTAACTGGCAAAGCACATTACAGTATGCAGATGTTTTTAATCTGTGTTAAAACAAAGACATGGATGACAAACCAGTGACTCCTATAGTAAGTGCAGTGAAAGCCACTTGTCTTGTCTGGAGCCCAAAAGAAATATACAATATCAACATGTGGAATTTAACTGGAAGTTAACTATACAGGAAGCCACAGAGATTTGATTAGATCTTGAAATGGCCAGACACTGCTTGGGTTTGCTTCTTTAGCTAGGAAAATGGTGAAACTTTCTTATCTTGCTGTATTTGCATACAAGGCTACTTTAAAATTAATGCAAGATTTATGTCCTGTTGTTGATCTTAATGAGTCATATCTGCAAAAAAAATACAGGCAGCTTTCTACATTTCAAGAGCACATACAAACTATTGCTTTTGCTTGTATTTAGGGGGGATGGTTTTGTTTGTTTTTCCTCTTTATGGAAGTGTCCATACCAGAATTCATTATGCA
>NW_010137159.1:1487-16104 GCF_000699245.1 Pterocles gutturalis | reverse complement strand
GCCCCCACCCCTGGGCAGGACCTTGCCCTGGCAATCGAGGGAATAACAACCTGCAGAGTAACCGCGTGAAGGATATCAGCTGAGCAACTTCTACACGGATGAAGTCCACGCTGGGTCATAACAAAAACGGAGCCTAGTTTGTGGTGTCACCAGAGATGAAAAGGTCTCCCCAGGGCAGGATGTTAGCAGCACAGAGAGGTCATCAGTGAGTTTTACCTCCCCTAACCTCGGGTGTCCAGGTCTGATCCCATTCTCTGCCGTTCCTCCGTGGTTAATGGAGCCCAGATGACTCGCCCTCCTCCAGCCAAGCTGCCTACCCTCGGGGCTCACACAGCAAACTTCTAACCAGCTGGTTCAGGGGGGAAAACCAAACTGCTGACGGCCACGTTTAGTCAGATGAATCCCAAACTTGCTGTAAATCAGGGCAGCGGGCAATTACCAGCGACACAAAAACGACTCTGAATGAGTTATTGCCGCTTAGGAAAGCCACTGGAACTGGTCATTGTGGCAAGTTCCGTGAAAACACCAGCTCAGCGCTGATCCCGACCCAAAACACAAACGCTGCGACATTTTTAGAATGGGAAAAGAGTGAAACAAAAGCCAGGGTTCTGCTGCACAAATCCAGGGTGCTCTTATTTTAAAGACACTACGCAAATCCGGGCATTTCAAGTACAATTTCCTACCCATCAGTGAATTGGAGGAATCAGGGGAAAGCCACGAGGATGGTCAGGAACACGGAATAACTTCTCTCCCGGTAAACCGATGGGGGTTAAACAGGAAGGTCTGTAAAATCAGAGATGGTGTAGAGGAGATGAAGGGGCGAACTGCTGTTTCCCAAAATAAAAACTAGGGAGCACTTCATGAAATTATCAAGCATCAGTTGTTAAACGGAACAAAAGGATCTTGGCTTTCACTAGTCCAGCTGAACTCAAGCAAGCACGACGCCAAGACTGGCAAAAGCTTCACGAGGTTCAAAAGCAACAGGACTAGAGGTCAGATCCAGCAGCAATGTTTAGATCTCTCTGTTAGGATCCATGCTCAGGACCCCCAACCACGGATGACTGAATGGTTGAAAACTCCTCGGAGCAGATGGCTACCCTGCAGAACACCGCTTAACATTTTTTAACAGCTCCACCCAAAACATTCCGATTTTTTTCCCCCTGCTTTCTGCAAAAAGAAGCAATGTGCTTTCCACCTGCCCAATGGAAAGCCAGGTGGCGTAAAACATGCCTCATCTCTGCCGTATCAATTACCAAAAGAAAATGAAGTGTCAGGAGTCCCTTGTACTTCTCAAAGTTGCAGGTAACTTGCTCAGCAAACGACGGGAAAACCTACAAGTCAGAAAAATTTCACCCCGGGCACTACCACAAGGGCATGAAAAGCCACCAAACCCAATGGAAAAAGCTGTCCCCGTCCAACCGCTCTGCAGCGACAGCGCACCACGGGATGTCACTGGAGTTATTCAGTGAGATGGATTGCTAACGCGGCCCCGATTGCAGAAATATTCACCATTTTCACCGTTAATTTCTCCAGCAGCCATTGCAAAGGCACCGGTGTTCAGCCCATGGAAGATGGGGATTCAAGCTGAACTTCCAAAAACCGGCTCAACACGAGCGTAACTACCCAGCAAGGAGGAACGCGGCTTTTCAACAGCTGAAGATCATTTGGCGTCAGAGTCGTGACCAGGGCAGTTCTACTCACAGCTCTCCCATCAACAGAGACTAGGTACACGCACATTGCTTCCGTCTGGGTTCATCCTGCCCCATTTTCAGGCCAAGACAGCGTCTGGAGCCCAAGATCCCTCTATGCTGATAGGGGACTCCCAGTAGAGGTGCAGGTCTTGCCCCACTGCCCCCCAGCAGTGGGATAACCCCAGATTTCACCTCTCTGCTACAGGGATTGTATCTGAATGAAGGATGTAATCACGCAGAGAACCACGGGATCCAAAGACCGAGAGGAAGTGGGTTGAAATCACAACATTTTCAAGTATGACAAGATGGATTCTTCCAACACAGCTCTCTTCCTAATGGGCACCACATTATTGTGTCGACTACCAAGGACAAACAAGAACATAACACCATCAAACAGGCTCTGCTACAAGAAAATGGAGTCTCAATATGTCAAGGGAGTCACAAATTAGGGAATTTCAGCAAATCTACCCAGCCCGAGGCACAGGGAGTCGAGGGAAGCTCTGACTATCCTATAACCAAGTATCGGTGGATGCTGAAGTGCCACCGTTGGTCACGCACTCGGCTTTGCACCCTTCTATATTTTATGTGTGTGTTCTGGGTTATCAACAACTCTTCACATGTAACGGGAGAAAACACAATCCCCCGGGTTTACAAGTACAAACGTACCGTCACTGCTGATTGGAGCTGCTTCCAGTTCACACCAAGTGACGTGGGATCAGGAATGCATCTGGGATTACACCAAACAAGGAGATTATTCCCCCCTTTCCCCCGTCAACTTTCATAAATCGGTAAAAGCCCCCAGTATCCCGGAGAGGAAAGGGGCCGGGGGCCTCCGGGAGCAGGGGAAGGGCATCCCCAAGAGTGGCCGAGAGCACCTCGCTAAGGCAGACATCTCCTAACGCCGCACAGACTGTACGTCCAGGGATGCCGCCGTGGTCTTTCACCCTTTGAGCCGATTGTTAGCTTTTCACAGGAACCAGCGGGGAAGCACATGTGAAACCTCTGCGGGGCTGGTGAGTGTCTCCATGCCTTGTGTGACTCTGCATGTAGATGAAGCAGCTTCGGCTTTCGGAGTTGCTGCTGCTTAGTTCTCAGAGAAGTCCTTTTCTCCCGCTCGGCTCCCTGCTGCGACAGCCCTTTTCAGGCTTTCTATCCTCCCCCCCAGCCTCTTCTCCTGCACAACACGGGGAAACTTGATTGAAATCAAGACCCAAGAGAACATGGTTTATTTTCTTCTCTTCAATCCATTTTAGAAAAAGCTTTTCAATTGGTTTAAAAAAAAAGATGCTAAACAAAATGCAACGTTTTTCAGTCTTCTTGACCTAGCAGTAACAGACACGATGGAAGCGTTGCCGAGTGGAACTGGCGAGCACGAGCTGTGACCAGGAATTTAAAGCAAACACAGAGATGTTTCCAGTTTCTTTAAAGCCTAACATATTTACTCCCAAAACTTCTGCAAACTACAAACAAGCCAGAAAGCCCAGAAAACCAAAAGCTTCAAGTATTTGCCGTTCCCACACCCCGTTCAAATCATACAGCCTCAAGAGGCAGAGGGAGGCTGGGAGGCAGCTTTCATACACCAGCTCGACAGCGACACATCTCTCGATGCATAATTAATAAGATTTCATCCCAGAAATGCTCTTCGTACACACGCAGCCTACAGTAATTGTAGGAAGCTGCTTGCATGTTACGTATACCCTCTGCAAGTGATGTGACAACACCGGGTGAATACATAATCCGGGATGTAAAGATGGGGGCAGCGGAGCTGTGCTGCCAGAACGCACCCTCCGCGTCCCACCCGCTGCCCGAACGCACCCTCCGCGTCCCCCTTGCTCCTCACTTGCCGTTTCAACTGCTCCATTGGTCCCATTTCTAAACTTTTCAAATCAACCCTGTATTTCTGATTGCCATCTGATGGCACTGGAGCACAGGCACAGGTACAGCCCCCCCAGCATCTCACCCACGATTTGTCTCAGCACAGGGGCACGCCTGGCACATCCCAGGACACTCCGTTTTTAGGAGGAATGAACCCAAACCATGATCCCGATCCCACTGAAATTCCAGTTGGTTTGACCTCATGGAGCAGGTTGGTGATGCTACTCATGTAAAGCACGTTATCCACATCCCAAATTACAACAAAACCTCCGAAACCAGCCACTACTTCCAAATAAATTGCTCCCCGAGGGAACGAGTCGTCTCAGAGGGAATTTGGAAGGGTGCTGATTCACCGGCGCTGTTATCTCCCTCGTGGCTTTCCCATTTGAGCTTAAAAACCCCGAGAGTCTCCAAGCCCAAATTCAATCTTTTTCACAGTACACATCCGCAGCAGAAAAGGCCTTTTCCTGCATGACTCTACCTCTTATGCCCTGTTGGGTCTTTTAATGAAAAATATCTTCCCCATTACAGGGAACTCGGAAAAACCAAACAAGCTTTGGAAGAACCTTTATCACCAGAATGGCCAAACTCAGCCCACAGGGTCCGTCTGACCCAACGTCCTGACTTCCACAGTAGCCGACAGTGGACACTTAGGGGGGGGAAAAAAAAAAAAAAGAAAAAGAAAAGAAAACCAACCCCACATCATCAATCAATCAGTGACATTTCCTCCGAAAACTCTCCCTCTACCCTCCAACAATTTATGGCTTAAGTCACCGTAATATTGGCTGTCAACCCCAAGTATGGCAGCCCCAAGGGCATTTCAGACATTGCAAAGTACAAATCTCCAGCAACATGCAGAAACTTGGCAAATATCTGAGAGCTTCAAGCCCTGCATCTTGCTTTCAGGAAGACCCGGGTGCCAACAAAAGTGCATTTAAGCAGCAAAATACAGTCGGAGGATAGAATGATACCACAGACAATTGAATATTTTAAGTTCCTGCAACAACGGAACCAAATCAAGTTCTGTTTGCCCCTATGGATTTACGGGAACAATCGTTCCCGGCACTGCGGAAATTCCCAGCACTAGGTCAGTGATTACAGGAGACTCTGCCAATTGAAACGGTCGTGCTGTCGCACGCAGGCAGCCCTTCTGCTCCGACAGATTTGACACCAGAATCCGAGTTTTATGCTAGAGACTTCACATGGTGTAGAAAGCTCACTGGGAAAAATCTTTGTTCTCCCAGGTTGACAGTCACAAGGGGAACTTCAGGGCCCATGGCATTACAATTTAGTTCAAAGTTCTAGACTTGAAAGGTCTTTTCACCAAAGTCTCTAATGAAAACAATACCCCCGCACACGTTACTGCTTCCAGGATATTAAAAACGACAGAAATCGAGTTCATCCAGGCTGCGCGTCTCTGCTTTTTTCCTGACGTGAGCGTTCAAGGTTTTCCTGTTAGTCTGTTATTTATTCATGCAGATACTCTCATACACACAGCAGAATTCCAGCGAGCGACAGGAAAAACAGCAAACAAAAAGAAGCGTCCCTGTCTGTCTCATTCGGTGGGAGCTTCAGGAACGTTAGCACTTGTGATGCTCTTCAACCTCAGCAAGCCAGAGAGCGCAGAGAGACAGGATCAGCACGAGATGCAACATCTTCAGCTTTCCTCACCCAATTTTAATTAACACCTGATAACTTTGAATTAAGACCAAATTAAAGCCCTGACAGCCACAATCATGCATGACTCAGAAATCGATTTCTAAACCAGGTTGAGCCAGGGATTGACTTGGGAAACAGCTCCGTAGTGAATCAGAAAGCAGACAGCTCGCGTGCTTCAGCCGTACACGGGGAAGGTTAAACCTGTTTCCTCAGTCGGTATTTCCGCGGCTAACTGCAGAAGATTCAGCCTGAAGTAATTAGATAATTCAAGTTGAATCCTCTGTGGTTATCCCAGCAATGTGTCACTGAAGGAACAGCGGCAGGCTCGGATTAACTTGAGTGAATCAGAGACAACGGCACTAATGCCACCGGCAGCACAGCAGCTCTCAGCGAGACACAAAGCCCTCCTCTGTCAAAATTATTCCAGGAATTGAGTATCTCACTCCTTGATTACTTGCTTACCTGAGGGGGGGCCTTCTTGAGCAGTACAAGGAGCGCTTGCAACACCAGATTAGAGAACCGGGGTCCAATTGGGACATAATCTGAAATGGGAAATGCATCTTAATGCCCACTGAGCAGATGCACGTGTAAGCCACTTCACTGTATCAAAAACAGGGCAACGCTCCCGAAGTAAATGGTTCCAGATCACCTCCAGTTTGCAATAATTCAGTATTGCAAATATTTCAATGTTTCTGCACAGCAGACAACATAAGTCTCTCTCCTCCTAACTCACCTAGAAGTCTCTCAATGTCATCCACGACAACACAGCTGAGCTGGGACTTGTACGCGTCATCGAAGATCTATTAAAAAAAGTGAAATTACTGATTGTTAAATCTCAGCAGCAAAACTATAGTCATGATAGGACCTGTTGACATGTTTTTAGCTAAGCACAGCAGCATTTAGAGGAATAAAAATAAAAAGAGAAAAAAAGGATAAGTATCAAGAGACTAGACTATAGCTGCATTTAATCAAACGCTGCCATCTCGACAAATTCAGAGCTCAGTTCTGTTCATTTACCCCATACACTTTGCAAAAAAGCCAACTGCCTGGCGTTTAATTGTAAGCAAAGGACAAAACAGAGCATCATTCCTCTGCTTTTTGTAGCTGGGGCAATATTCCATCCCATGCCTGGCATGGCCAGGAGAGAGGTGAGGCTCTGGCTGGAAGTTCTCTCTCTTGCTCCGGGTTGTCTCCCTCCGGGTCACCCCTCTCTCAGGGTCGTCTTGGTCTCTTGGACACTCGGGCTCTTATCTCCGTTCTGGGATTGCAGTTTCAGGACTCTCCCTGCTCCGGCATTGTTGGCTGGGAACGGGCTGAGCCTTGGCCATGGGGTGGTGAGCAGTGTCACTGTGTGTCACTCATTTGTATATTTGTATATATCGCTGTTATTATCATCATTATTTCCAATGCTATTGTAGTTTAGTTATTGAATTGTTCACATTTCAGCCCATGAGCCTCTTTTCCCTTCACCCCATCCCCAGGAGGGAGGAGGGTGAGCGAGCGGTGCTGTTTTGCTGCCAGCCCAGGTCAAACCACACCAGCCCCACTCCGCCAGAAGCCGCAGCACTGGCTTGTTTCAGTAACCGAAACCTTCTTCCTTCCACCTGATAGTCAAAATGATTTAAGATGTTCAACATGTCTGCAGTCCCCCTGCTCTCCAAGTTGTTAGAACTCTCGTTTAACTAAACCTTACCACCTCAAAACCTTTCCTAGCCTCCTCCAGGCAGGATCTGTTCTTTCCAAGCGCAACCCTCAGCCCTTCCTGCCTTCACCCTGCAGCCAGAGCTCCAGACTTGTTCTGCTGTTGGTCACAGTCACACATCAGACCCAACAGGGACAGGGACTCGAAATCTTCCCTGAGCCACTTACTGTCAGTGCCAGAAAAACATTAATTCAACTTTATAAATAAAACCATGCAGAGGAATTTAGGACCTACAGAGAGCAGAAAACACAATCACAAAGGTAAGTCACTTCTCCGTGCACTAGAGAACACAGAGCTGGGTTGTAATCAAGCAGAAGAGTGGGATGCAGATATACCTTCTTCATAGCCTGGCACTTGGCCGTTTCAGAAAATCCAATCATCTTATCGGGAGAACAGATCTTGATAAAGGGGAAGTTGGATTCTTCTGCTATTTTTGCTGCTAACGCAGTCTTCCCACTGTGGGGGGGACCTAAAACGAGGGACAAACAATGAAAAAAGAAGAGAGAAACCAGCTCTGGCAAGGTGCAGCATGGCTGACACCTTCAGCATGTTTATAATCGCACTCAGATATCTGCATTTTGAAATGACCTGTTCTTCCACTTGCAGAAGGAACACAGCAACTTCTGGTGCAATCCAGTCCTTCAGAGGAACTTAATGCAACTATGGGAGAGCACACAGGCTGATTTGCCGCGAAACCAACACGAAAGAGAATGTTACACATCTTGTAGCGCTGGCGACGGCAGCACAATGTGTCGGTATTTCGGGGAGCCTTCCTGAACCATGCTTATGTCCCTTCTAAATACGATTTCTGCAGGTACCGTGGCAAACAAGTCACCAGCATAAATGGCAGGTAAATATTGACAAAGAGAATTTGTTATTTGCCTGAATTCCCATCAGAATAATTCAAAAAGAGATCAAAGATACATCTTAATCTATAACCCAACACAAATCAAGGTGCAGGGCACGCAGGTATTGCCCACAAGCGATATGCTGGCCACAGGCACATGGAATTACTCAAGGCATCTATTAAAGGGTAACTTCAAAGCAATAGTGGTAGTGCACATTTTTGGACTCCTGGAAAAGAAAGAGGGAAGCTCTAAATAACAAATTCTACTCCAGCATCTGTAACGTAGATATTGGAACTAGTTTCCTAGACCCTTCGTGGTCAGTAACAGTCTAGACAGAGGGCAACCCACCTCCAACACATGGCCAGAGGAACCCTGGTAATTACACTGATGAGCTCTCCGGTGAATTCAAAGAGAATTTAGAGAACTAGCTCAGCTAGAGATGTTTGCCTGTAAAACATCCACAGTTAGGTTATTAACGTCTCCGTTGTTCCAAGAACAGGACTTATCTCGGGCTGAGAAGCCAGGTTTAATATCTAAAGCAATTTCACCCTGGCAACCTGAAAGAGACCAATTCTTTTTTTCCTCCCATGTGTTTCTTTTACGCAGAGCTGCAGGACAGGACAGGTGACCACTTGGACAACTGATAGGAATAGTTTACAGAAGTCCTTTGGGTTTTTTAATTTTTTTTCCTTAAATTTACCTTCTAGAAGAACGCTAACCAAAGGTGTGCGGTCGCTGTTCTTAGTCTGTTGAACAAGCAGCTCCCCATCATCCAAAACTCTCGTCACTGGATCACCCCACTTGATAATCCCGTTCATGATGTAGCTTGCATAGTCTTCCTGGTTGGTTCCAAACGCCTACATTAAGAGAGGGAACACCTATTTTACCAAGAATCACATCAGAAAAACCTGAAACAACTCAACATCACCGAAGTTACCAGGACCAAAACTCTGGAAGATGCTTAGGTGAGACAGTCAGTGCTGGAAGAGCCACAGGTGACACACAACACTTCAGTTCAAAGGACTGAACGCTGTTGGGGACCCTGCACATTTAGAAACATATTTTCATATACCCTCAAAACAAATTCTAATCATTGCAACGGGTTCTGAATCCATGTCATTTAAAGACAATTCTCAAAAATGAGGCTTAAACCTCCTTTTACTGTCCATTAACGGAAGTAGCCTAAAAGAGAGAGTGCACATACAACGAGGAGAAGAAATTCCAAGTTGCCTTCTCTATTTGTTCTATTTTTTTTATGATTCCTGCATGCAACAAAAAGCACAGAACAGCCTTTGCACTGCAGACAGGAAGAGGCTCCGTACTTCCATCCCTCCCACCCAGGACAGTCTGGCGCACCATTGTGTGTCTGATTCCAGAAGGAAGCTGCTATGTCGTGTCATTAAGTGTACCGGGTGACTCCATTAGAGAAGTTATCTAGTGCCTACTTACTGGTTTGATATCGTTCTCCAGAGATGCAAAGAAGTCTCCTCTTGTCACACGCAAGCTCTCTGCTTTCTCCATATCCACTTCCACTTTGTTGCTGGCCTAAGGAAGGCAAAAAAAGACACTGAAGCACAGCAGTACCGCACATGACCCCTTATCAACCTCCATCCATGGATCCAGCCCTGTAGCTGGTCTGCACCAGTAAGAATAATCATAGAATCACAGAATGGTTTGGGTTGGAAAGGCCCTTAAAGATTGAGTTCCAACCCCCCTGCCATGGGCAGGGATACCTCCCACTAAGAGGACACTTGGTGGACACATCCTGGGTACCACTGGAGCAATCATCATCTTCACCGAGCCACATCCACCCGCCAGCCCCGTGAAGTCATTAAGTTGTTCCACCCCACGGGGTGGGAAGCTGCAGAGAAGAACACGGCCGTGACCCCATGTGTCCGAGAAGCTGCCCTAGCTAAGAGCAGGATGGATGCTCTGCACCATCCTTGTTGCTGCTGTGCCACCTCGACGACTGAAACCAAGCGTCAGTGAGGCTCAGACTGGTGCCCAGTGCAGGATGGATCTCACCTAAGTGTAACATCTAAAAGTTATTGGAGTTATATAGGCTCCCTTTAGAGTAGGGAACACCTCTCTCCATTTAGACACTGGAGAAAAAAAAATCTTCATTGCACGGTGCTGGGTGGGAAGGGGAAGAAGCCTCCTTCATTGTGTGACTTTTTCCAGAAAGACAAATTAAAGTTTGGTTTAACCCAACTCTGAATCTACCCACACCATCTTTGGCAACTAAGCCAAAACTCAGAACTATTCACACACCTCTATTCAGGAGCTTTTAGTTTTTTATCCAAACCATGCACTTTCCTCTCGATAACAAGAAAGTCTTTAAGGGGATTGGTAAATATTGGATTTCTTTCTGCTTTGTCTTTATTTGCTTCAGTTCAGCCACAGCCACAAATCTTCCCAAGGCAGCGCTAGCTGTCTTACTCAGAATAAACAAGCTGCAGTGAGCTCAGCTCGTATTGCGCTCCTTTCTAAAGGAAAAGCATCCCCTCCTCCCTTCCGCCATGCCCAGCCCATCCAGCAACACCTGAAAGCTGAAGACTGGACGCAAACACGCAGCAGAGACAGCCCTGCCGCAACCTGCTCTTGTAAATCATTGCTCCATCCCAACCAGAGGTAGTGGGAGTGACCCACAGCTGCTCAAGTGGAGCCAGAAGAGGTTTGAATTCTTGAAAACGGCTCCAGAGTTGCAAGCTGGAGAGTTTATTCAGATGTCAGCAGACTGTAAAGACAGCCGTAGAGGTGGTGCTGAGTACGGCCGCAGCCCCGCGGTACGGAGCGGCTCCGCTGACCGGGATTATTTGTAGATCTGCAAGTATATTGATTGCCTTGGGCAGCAATCAGGAATTAACTGGATTTGAAGCAACTTTTCCACTCGGCGGCATCCAAACACTGGCTATGAGACACTAATCCCACGGGGGCAGTCTGCCGAGGATCCCGAGCGGAGGTGGAGATATCAGAAAAAGGATTAGTCACAACGGGGGGCAGAAGTTGATCTGTGACAAGGAATTCATCTCACTGCTCAGTGGCAAGGGAAAAGCTGTTTTTAAGTAACACAGAGATGAGGCAAAAGATCTTCATTCTTCGCCACCGAAGTGCAGCCTTGAAAGGCTCCTGATAATTTCTGAATTTCCCAATTATATCGTAACAAATTTCTCTAGATTCCAAAGCAAGTACAATTTTCATTGAAGTTACCCAAGTCTTACACCACCACCTGCTTCTCCTGGGACTGTAATGGCCCTACAGGATCTGATAGCTCAGGAGGCAAAAATTTGGGATTTCAGGGAGTTTCTTGGAAGGTACAGCAACCTTTATCAGCTTTGCCTAAGACCAAGGTGATGGACAAGTCAAATAACTTTGACCCTCAAAGACACATCTCGGAGACATCCTCTTCTGCCTAGGATGAGCTACAAGAACAAGGAGGGCACTTGAGTCTGGGAAGGAAAAAAATAATAAAAATAATCACATTGTGCTTGGCTTGCAAAGTAGCAAACGCAGCTCTAACCAGCACCGGGAACCCACACCAGCCCATAATCCTGCGCCAACACATAACGATAACCAGAGGAGGGCTGAAATGAGAGAGACCCTTCTCACAAAAGCACCCGCCAAACAGAAATACAAGATGCTTGTGTATAGATATCAATATATAAAATAAATCAATATATCGAATATATCAAACTAGGGGATCTTTAGTGCAGGTTGATCACTCTTCTGCCGTGCAGAGGGAAGTGAAGGTACTTGAAACATTCTTAATATATTCCTGAAGTTGCTTGTACACTCAGAAACAGGGGGGGTTCTTTCTTTCCTAGCCTTTAATGAGTTATACATTTTAATTTTTAACACACATACACACCTTGAGAGATTATCAGAAGAGCTTAAATGATTCAGAAGAATAATGCCCCTTGATTTTCAATCTGTGCTCTTGCTTCTTGTAGGTGCCTCTGGAAACTAGGTCATGCCTATGATGTATATTTTAAATTTTGCAGTACTTGTAGGAGAAAATAAAATACCTTAGTGCCTCGTTTGGCTGAAGACATCTTCAGAATAAACAAGAAGATTATCCAAAAGTACTATGTCAAAGTGTTTGAAAAGAAAAACAGAGCGTGGCCGCTTCACATGTGGAATACCCGTACATATATTATTACGACGTCAATCACATCCCCACCTAAAGGAGGGGACTGCTCCTTGTGCGTTGCCATTTTCTCTTCTCCCACTGTGACATTTTGGCACAACAGGGAATATATCAAAACATGAACGGTCCCCAAACTCACCCAAAATTCAAGCACTGAAAAAAAGATCAACTATAAACGAAATCAATTATTTAAGGAAAACGTTTTGCTTGTGAAGGGATGAAAATACCTCCGGAGGTGCTGTGGGTTTTGGTGTGTTTTTTTTTTTGAGACAGAACACAAGAAAATGAGAAACTGGTGATGTTTGTGGGTTTTTTTGCTATAGGAAACAACTAATAACTTTTCAAGTATTTTAGCTGTTGAAGAAAAATGAGCAGAAAAAGCCATTTTCCTTTAGAAAGAGCGCTCCTGAGAGAGACAAACGTCTAAGCAACCAAATGATTTCTCTCGCTCAAATGCAAGCGTGGTTTTCTTTCTTCATATTCGAGCCGAACAGACTTTTTACTTAGAACTGCACCAGCGCTGTGGAGCTGATGGCAAAGGCTTCTCTCTGCACTCATTCACACCAACGCCCGGCCGCTAGAGCCAAGGGGCCGTGCCTTTCAGCCTCCCTCTTCACCAACTAATCATCTCGTATTTCAACACCATCAAATATTGTGTTTTGCATCTGCCTGAATATAACCTGACATTTCACAGCCCTTCAGTCCTTTCCAGTTAAAGATACACTGACCTCCCATCAGCAACAGGTATCGGGAACACGAGGAAATGCTCCTCTAGAATGGAGGGAGCTGAGAACACAACTCTCTGCGTGCACTGAGACTATCATTGAGTTCTTATTCGAAATGGAAGACACTGTGCAAGCCCCTTCTGAATCCAACCAAGATTTTAGCATCGGGGAAATCTTGGAGCAAAGGATTCCTTCCTTCTTCACACAATGCACATCATTTCTTTGCTTCGAGCATGGCCCCGCTGGTGTCATTTGCTGTTCTCTGAGTTTTTGCATCAGGAAAGAGTAAACATTACCTGACTCCAGTCCATCCATGATTTTACGTGCTTTTCATAACCCTTCACCATATTTTTTTCAGGCTGAGAAATCCTAGTCTGACCATTCTCCCAAAGAAAACCCCCCGACACCTCTGTCCATCCCTCCTGCCTGTCCGTACCCCAGTTCTCCCATCGCCGTTTCAAGGCGGGCGTCCCAGACTCGAATACACCGGGGATTTTATCCATGACATAATCACAGCCTCACTTTTGCTCTGGATACTCCTAGTAAATTCTAATGTCACATTTTCTTTTTTCACTGAGATGACATTTCAAGATCATTATAACTCCAAGAACTCGACCCCAAGTCACGGTCAGGTCCGTCCCTCTCCCTGCCTGTACCTTTGTGAATTTTCTCTCCCCAGTGGACACTTAAATTTACTGACTTTACGACCACAGGCAGCTATGGGCTCATAACCTCGCTTTCCCCCTGCCTTTCGAGATCATTTGTGAATATATTGAGCTGCCCAGGCTGCAGCAGAGATCCTGCCCATACGACCGGCTGTTCTCACTTCCACCTCTTGTCTCCTGGCTCCAACCCACCAACTGAGCTCAAGACTTTCAGTTTTTATCAAAATACATTGACAATCATCTTCCGTTTCCACTGAGTGACACAAGAGCCACTTGGAGGTCAGGAGATGAAAGCGGTACTTTGCAGCCACGTAAAAGCACAGTGAAAGGTGGCGTCTGCACAAATTTCATCTCCAAGGTGTGCTGAGAAGCCATTACCCACTTGGAAGTCAACACACAAGAAAAGACTCCAAATATAATTTTCCCTTTTTTTTGCCCCAGTGAGAGCCAACAGGACTGACCTTAATGTGTCTGTTCATCGCGGTAGACTGAGCAGCTCGAACTAAACCTTCTAATTCAGCACCGCTGAAGTTTTTCGTCTCAACCGCCAGTTCTGCAATGTCCACGTCCTCCGCCAGCAGCTGGTGTTCCCGCATCCGCACCGTGTGGATGTGAAGAATCTGAAATCGCCCCTTCTCATCCGGCAAGCCTGAGATTTCAAACAGAACGCATGTCATCCAGTGCCGCGGCACAGCACCTGCAGCAAAGCCTTTCCTCTCCTCAAGGGTCCAACCTCCAAAGGCTCTTTCTCCCCACAAGCAATTCATTCCTACAGCAGACTATTTGACAATGCTTTTTGTTTGAGAACATTCAATGACACTAATTGCCCTCAGCAAATTGATTAGCATCACTGCCAAACCAGAGAGAAAAAGTGTAATGTTTCGTTTATTTCCTCAGGGCTCCTCCAAGCTGGTTGCTCTCAGGCTTCCATGCCAGGAGCTCACCTCACCCAAAGGCAGCCTGCTCAGTCCCTTGGCATCCCCAAACCCAGTTCCCACCTTGTAATTTTCATACAATCGCAGGATCATAGAATAGTCTGGGTCGGAAGGAACTTTAAAGATCTAGTCTACCTCCTGTGCCATGGGCAGGGACACCTCCCACCAGCCCAGGTTGCCCAAAGCCTCATCCAGCCTGGCCTTGAACCCCTCCAGGGATGGGGCATCCACAGCTTCTCTGGGCACCCTGGGCCACTGCCTCACCCCCCACACAGGAAAACATTTCTTCCTCACATCTCATCTCCATCTCCCCTCTTCCAGCTTCAAACCCTCACGCCTCAGCCTGTCCCTGCCCCCCTGATCCAGAGGC
>NW_010137159.1:0-1476 GCF_000699245.1 Pterocles gutturalis | reverse complement strand
CGCCTTTCAGCACGTGGAGTTCCTGGATGGTTCCCCCGGAGCCTTCTCTTCTCCGGGCTGCACACCCCAACTCTCTCAGCCTGTCCTCGCACGGGAGCTGCTCCAGCCTCGCACCATCTCCATGGCTCCTCTGGCCCCGCTCCAGGCTGTGTACTTTTTCTCTAACCTTCCTTTCCTGACCAATGCACCTTTAGACACCCTCCTTATTCTTCTTCGCATCCCTTTCCACAGTCAGCTACCACTGTGCCTTAGCTCTCCTGATCCCATCCCTACACACCCAGGCAGTATCCCTATATTCTTCCTGGGATGTCCCTGGTTCTGCTCCGTGTGTTTCCTTCTCACACTTTAATTTCACCAGGAGGCCCTACTGAGCCATGCTGTGTGCTGCCTTCCTTGCTTGATTTCTTACATCTGGGAATCAAGAGCTCTTGCATGCTAAGAAAAATGTTCTTATAGAGCTGCCAGCCCCGTTCTGCTCCTTTATCCCCAGGGGATTCCAGGGGGTCCCATCCACTAACCACTGAATCAACTGAAAGTTCACTCTCCTAAAATTCAGGGTCTTGACTCTACTCTTCACCTGGCCCACACCATTCTCACACAATGTTCATTTTCTCCGACTGCGGTGATTATTTCCCAGCTTGCACCTTCACAAGTCCCTTCTAAAATGCATATAACGGAAAAAGTAGAAAAGCCTTTTCTTAAAAGAAAGCACAAGTCAGCCTGGCACACCATCATCCTGGTAAAACCCTGCTGTTCTTCAGCTCACTTTCCAACCTACCTTCACAGCCTTTATTACAAGGATCTGATAATTTGAAGTAATTAGTATTTGTGCTGAGGGTATGTGACAAGACATTTCAAAGTGTGCACAGTCCCCGGCAGCCCTCAGTCCTCATCATCTGACCATTTTTTCTAGGGATGTCTTGCTCAGTCCTTGGAATTTATTTAATTTAATTAACTTTTGTCAACTGAAGATGCAAGTACTACACCTGCAATACAATCAGTCTCACTTGGTGTCATGGATTAAGCACAGACTGCTTAAAGTTAACTCTGTTAGGTTTTTTTTTCTCCTTCTTCTTCATAAATAGCTAGCAAGAGGCTGTGTTTTGAATTTAGGCACAGGACAGTAGCTGATAAAAACGATATGTTGTTCTGCTGCCAAGGTCAGCAGACAAGCAAAGAGACACAGTCCAGCTGCTAGCCTGGGGTTTGCTCTTAGGTTAAGATTGAGAACCAGACTGACCAATGTTTTATTCCATATCATGCGCGTCATGCCCAGTATATAGGTAAGAACACCCGGAAGAGTGCTCTCTTTTGCCTTCGCTCCACTTTCAGTTTCGGTGCTCTCTCCTGGCTCAGCATCGCTCTCCCGGGGCCTTCCCACCCCCACCCCCCACCTGGGACGCTCAAATCGTTATCTCCGCTCAGTGAGTTTCGCGATCCTCCCTCCCCGGGGGGATTGTTAGCTGTGGCCAGGTG
>NW_010137158.1:361-799 GCF_000699245.1 Pterocles gutturalis | reverse complement strand
CCAAGGACTGGTTGAACTGGGGAGCACGTTTCTGGGGGAACAGGAGCAAGGTTGGAACAAGATGATCTCGAAGGTCCCTCCCAACCCAACCAAATCACGATTCTACAAGCGGACGGACCTCTTCTCCACGCCTGGAAGAATAGGATCATGCCCTGGTTGGGGGACCCAACCCCATCCCTGTCAATTCCTGGCTCCCCCAGCAGCTCGCGCAAGGCGGGGAGGAGATCTGTTGGATTTATAGAGCAGAGGAGGGGTGGGAGGGGGGGGGGGGGAAAAACCAGGGAAAAAAAAAAAAAAAAAAAAAAAAGAGTCGAATCATCATCAAAGCACTCAGCATCTCGCTTTCTTCCAGCTTTCTTCCCCCGCCCCGAAAAGAAGCGCTTCCACATATGCCGCGGGCTGGCAGGCGCCCAACCGCGCTCATTAACCCCGAGCTGC
>NW_010137158.1:0-219 GCF_000699245.1 Pterocles gutturalis | reverse complement strand
CGTCTGTGAAATAGCGTTGGTCTCGGGCGCCGTGTGTCGCATCCCCCTCGTGAAAATCCCGGACGGCCCCGGGGTGGGTTTTGTAGCGTCAGCGAAATTTCCGCTGTAGGGCTGCGGGTGGCGAGGTTTTCTGGTCCAAAAGAGGGAAATGAATAATGAGAATAATTCTATTCATGATAAAATCTTAATATTTGTAATTAGAAAAATATAAACAGAAGG
>NW_010137157.1:0-4006 GCF_000699245.1 Pterocles gutturalis | reverse complement strand
ACACCGGGGGGGTGTGGGTCCGGGCACGCAGCAGGCTGGGCTACTGCAAAGCCGCCCAAAATGTCACGATATGCCCTCCGCCGGGAAGATGGGGGACTCGGCAGTGTGCCCCGACATGCTGCTGCACCCCCCTGGCCCCCCCGGGTGCTGCTGGTAGCGGCATTAGTCAGGCTCCTTCCTGGCCAAAGATGTGCATGTGTGCGTGGGGGCTCAGGCGTGTGCAGGTACGAGCACACGTGTGCAAGGGTGTGCATGCATGTGCAAGCACGAGGACATGTGTCCATGCATATGCAAGCATGTGTGTCCACGCATGTGCAAGCACGAGGACCTGTGTCCACACATGTCCAAGCACGAGGCCGTCTGTCCATGCATGTGCAAGCACGAGGATGTGTGCCCATGCGTGTGCAAGCACCAGCACATGTGTCCATGCACATGCAAGCACGAGCACATGTGTCCATGCATGTGCAACCATGAGGACATGTGCCCATGCACATGCAAGCACGAGCACGTGTCCATGCACATGCAAGCACGAGCACATGTGTCCATGCATGTGCAAGCATGTGTGTCCATGCATGTGCAACCATGAGGACATGTGCCCATGCACGTGCAAGCACGAGGACGTGTGTCCATGCATGTGCAAGCACGAGGACGTGTGTCCACATGTGCAAGCACGAGCACATGTGTCCATGCATGTGCAAGCACAAGGACGTGTGTCCATGCATGTGCAAGCACGAGGATGTGTGCCCATGTGTGTGCAAGCACCAGCACATGTGTCCATGCATGTGCAAGCAGGAGCACCTGTGTCCATGCACGTGCAAGCATGTGTGTCCATGCACGTGCAAGCACGAGGACGTGTGTCCATGCACACTCATGCACCACTTTGCTGCTGGAACCCCCCCTTCGCCCCATTACGTCCCCCCCACCAGGGGTTTTGCAGCCCACCCACCCACACGTGCTTCACCCTTCAACACGTGCCCACGGGAGCAGATTCCCGGTGTCCCCCCGGAATTATTCCCGGTGACACTGGTGGCATCGAGCCACGCACAACCTTTCCCCTCCCCAGGTTGGCTGTAACTCTTCCGCAGCGTTTCCCACGCAGCAGCCGGGCTGCGGGACAGCAGCGTCCCCATGGGGTCCCCAACCCTAATCAGCAATTAAAACCCCTCCGCTGACCCTAATTACTCCATAGCACGACCAAACCCCACATTCCCCGGCCCCTCAAGCAAGGTCACGCTGAAAAGCCGTCCCGGGGTGCGCCGAGCTCGGTACCGGCAACGTTGGGTGCTCACGGCCGGGCTGTGACGGGGCGATGTGGCCCCGGGGCTGCGATGCCACCGCGATAAGGGGCGTTCGGGGCCACCCCGGTTCATAGGACACGGCGGGGCTGCTCTGCTCTATCGCTCCCATCTCCGCCATCAAACCTGCTGCAATTTATTTTTTTTTAACCTCCTCCTGCTTCGTGTCCCCTCCCCAGGGGCTGGGGTCATTCGTTCCGCTCGGCCGCAGGGACGTGGGGTGCCCGATGGGGTTGTGGGGCTTTGCAAGGGTGCAACGGTCCCTTTGGGGTCACTGTGTCCCCTTTGGGGGTGCAACAGTCCCTTTGGGGTCACTGTGTCCCCTTTGGGGTTGCTGCATCCATTTTGGGGTCACTATGTCCCCTTTGGGGGTGCAATGTCCCCTTTGGGGTTGCTACATCCCTTTAGGGAGTGCTGCATCCCATGTTGGGGGGTGCTGCATCCCCTTTGGGGGTGCAACGGCCCCTTTAGGGTCACTCTGTTCCCTTTGGGGTTGCTGCACCCCTTTTGGGATTTGCTGCATCCCTTTTGGGGTTGCTGTGTCCTTTTTGGGGTCACTATATACCCTTTGGGGTGCAATGTCCCCTTTGGGGTACAGTGTCCCTTTTGGGGTTACTATGGCCCCTTTAGGATTGCTGCATCCCTTTTGGGGTCACTAGGTCCCCTTTAGGTGTGCAACATCCCCCTTGGGGTCCTTACATCCCTTTTGGGGTTCCTACATCCCATTTGGGGGTGCAATGACCCCTTTGGGATTTGATGCATTCCTTTTGGGGTCCCAATGCCCCTTTGGGGTTGCTGTGTCTCCTTCAGGGTCTCTATGTCCTCTTTGGAGTCACTACGTCCCCTTCTAGGGTTGCTACATCCCCTTTGGGTTCCCTATGTCGCCTTTGGGGTTGCTGTGTCCCCTTTGGTATTGCAATGTCCCTTTTGGGGTTGCTGTGTCCCCTTTGGTGTTGCAATGTCCTTTTTGGGGTCCCTATGTCCCCTTTGGGGTTGCTGTGTCCCCTTTGGTGTTGCAATGTCCTTTTTGGGGTCCCTATGTCCCCTTTGGGGTTGCTCCATCCCCTTTGGGGTCCCTACACTGCATGTGGGGATTGCTCTGTCCCCTTTGGGGTGCAGTGTCCCTTTTGGGGTCCCAATGCCCTCTTTAGGCTTGCTGTGTCTCCTTCAGGGTCTCTATGTCCCCTTTGGGGTCCCTGCATCCCTTCTGGGGTTGCTGCATCCCCTTTGTGTTCCCTGTGCCCCATTTGGGGATTGCTCTGTCCCTTTTGGGGGTGCAATATCCCTTTTGGGGTTCATATGTCCCCTTGGGGTTGCTGTGTCCCCTTTGGGGGTGCAATGTCCCTTTTGGGGTCCCTACATCCCATTTGTGGGTGCAGTGTCCCCTTTGGGGTCCCTAAATTCCTTTTGGGGTTGCTGCGTCCCCTACCCTTGCTTTCGGGGGTTCACACCCTCCTGCTCGCCCCAATCAGCCCCTCACGAGGCCGAAGGCTCCCAGCCCTCGCCCACAAAACACCTCCCCGTGAGTGCATCATCGGGGGACAATAAAACCCCGACCCCTCGGGGACCCGGGTGTTTTCCGGGGGGATGCGCTGCCCCACCCGTATTCAGATCTCACACTAAATGACGCTTCGTATCCAAATCGAAACCCGGGCAATCCCTTATCGCCCCTGAGACGAACCAAAATCCAATTATCCCTCCGGTCCGGTGCCCGGCCCCGCTCCGCCGCTCGCTCTTATCCCTCCTCACCATCTGCTTTTTATTTTACCTTCTTTTGATTGTTTTTCTCCTTTTTTTTTCCCTTTCCGATTATCTCTCCTCTCGCTGTATCTCCTCCTCTCTGCTGCTCTCCATCCTTCCCCCGTAACTGGGGTTTTTTTCCATCTCCCTTCCCTTTCCCTGCCCTGCTCAGCTTCCCAGCTCTCAGTTATTCATCTCTTTGATTTTTACTTTTGCATTTTAGGCTTAAAGAGATTTTTTATTTACCCCTGATATCAATTTTTTTAAATTATTTTCTTGAATTGCAGGGAAACAGGGCTTGTGTCACTGCCTTATGGATGCCCTTCACACCCTCCTCGGTGAGCCTGGGATAGGTTACATTTTGCTCTAACTTTTGCTTCAACTTCAATTTTTGCTTCAACTTTAATTTTTGCTTTGACTTTAATTTTGTTGCTTTAATTTTAAATTTTCCTTCAGTTTTAATTTTTCCTTAAACTTTAATTTTTTTGCTTTAACCTCAATTTCTGCTTCAACTTTCATTTTTGCTTTAATTTTCCTTTTATTTTTTGCTTCCTCCTCCTCCATGGCACCCGTGCATCTCCCCCAGCCCTCTCCTCAATACCATCGCAACAGCATCCTCGACGAGGCTCCCACCTAACCCAGCTGAAAGGAGCTGGAAAATTATTCTAATTCCACGGTTTTGCTTTTTTCCCCCCACTTTTGGTGCAAAATGCTGCTCTCCATCGTGGTGGTGGCACCCAAAGAGCTCCCAGCCTGGAGCTGACCTCAGGGATGGGAAATGCTCCTCGGTGGGGTTGCAAAGAAATTGTATTTCCATGGGAGAGAAGCACAACTGGGGGGTGATTCCCGATGGGATGTGGTGGATGTGGAACTGGATGGATGGGTGAGATGGAAGAGTTGTGGTCAAGGGCTCAGTGTCCAAGTGGAGACCAGTGACACGTCGTGTTCTGCAGGGGTCGGGACTGGGACCA
>NW_010137156.1:828-1291 GCF_000699245.1 Pterocles gutturalis | reverse complement strand
GACACTCTAAGTGGCCTTTGTGGCCTTGGGGACACTTTTGGTGGCCCTGGTGGCCTTGGGGACAGTGTTGGTGGCCTTGGGGACACCAATGGTGGCCTTGGGGACACTCTAAGTGGCCTTTGTGGCCTTGGAAACACTTTTGGTGGCCTTGGGGACAGTGTTGGTGGCCTTGGGGACCCTGCTGGTGGCCCTGGTGACACTGATGGTGGCCTTGGGGACAACGCTGGTGGCCCTGGTGGCCTTGGGGACACTGATGGTGGCCCTGGGGACACTGATGGTGGCCTTGGTGACACTGTTGGTGGCCCTAATGACATCACTGGTGGCCCTGGTGACCCTAATGACACGGTTGGTGGCCTTGTGGATACTTTTGGTGGCTTTGGGGACACTGTTGGTAGCCCTGGTGGCCTTGGGGACCCTAGTGACACAGGTAGTGGCCCTGGTGGCCTTGGGGACGCCGTTGGTG
>NW_010137156.1:0-314 GCF_000699245.1 Pterocles gutturalis | reverse complement strand
CTGTGGACGCTCTTGGTGGCCCTGGGGAAAGGGTTGGTGGCCCTGGGGACACAGCTGGTGGCCTTGGGGACAGGGTTGGTGGCCTTGGGGACCTTACCAGAGCGTGGGGTAGATCTTCTTCCTGGCCAGGTCACCCTGGGAAGGGGGGAGAGGTGACAAAAAGGGACAAAAAGGGACAAAAAAAGGGGCTGAGCCCAGGCACAGCTCAGCGCAGCCATGGCCACGCCCCCAGAGCTAAACCACGCCCCCTGGACCCCAGACCACGCCCACAAGCCCTGGCTCCATCCCCAGACCTCGGCCACGCCCCCCCCCGG
>NW_010137155.1:13636-45392 GCF_000699245.1 Pterocles gutturalis | reverse complement strand
TATTTTTTTATTTTTTATTTTATTTTAACGGAGGTGCCTCCAGCGGTGGCAGCAGCCAATCCCAGGCAGTAATCTAATCAGTCCTGTAATTTTCTGAAAACTCATAAAATTTGGAGCTGAAGCCAAGTGTTTTTGGAGAAGATGTGAATCTGTTGGAGGAGGCAGACCCGTGAGCTGGACGGGTGATACAGAAGAGATGCCTGTCCTCACTGTTGCTGATGATTTGAAGAGCTGTTCCCCATGCTAAGCTGTTTTTATTTCGCATCTGTAGGTTTGAGGGTGCTTTTAACCCAGAACACTGCTCTCCAGATCAAAAGCGTGATTGGGAAATCAGATGTTTAATTATTGCCTCATTATTAAATATACGGGGACCTGCTGTACAGAGTCTCCCTGCCTCCAAAGTTGTTTCTAAAGCTCAAACCTTTAAATATAGGGGTCTTCTAGCTACTTAGAGCATTTCTTAGAATTACAGACCAAGTGATTTGCCTTTGCAGTTTGCAGCCCAGCTCTCTGCTCAAGGCTGGTGGAGTTTGAGAGCTGACTTAGTGCTCCATCCAAGCAGGATTCTTGAGCAAGGGGAGTTCTCCTGAGCCTTTCATGCCTGCCTCACTCCGTATCTCCCTGGATTTCCCTGCCTGTGAACTGACTGATAAATTGTGGAGTTGTGAAGGTGTAGGTGCAAATAACTGCAGCGCTCTTTGAGGAGCTCTTCTGTGAAAAACAGTGGTGGCTCCTGCTCCTTTGCACACACCAGATGCAATTACCGCTGCAGTGCTGCTATAATTAGCTGGTGACATGGTGAGCGCTGGGGAAATAAACTTTCCTTGGGAATACAGCAGCTACTTACCCTAACACATATTACCCTTTAAAAACACATCATGAAAGAGGCTTCCTCAGTCACAAGCAGCACTGCTTTCCATGCTCTGTATGGGAGAGGATTTCCCTTTTCTCATCTAGTGATATATCCTACTAACCATCTCTCTAATAGAGCAGAAGGGAGTTAAAGCAGTGAATGTAAAATAGCCTCTAAAATGAATTTTTTCTGAGCAGTCATTCCAGGAGATAGATTTTGCCACAAGCCCACATTCCTGTTCCTATCAGCAGCCCATTGGGTCTCGCACAGATGTGGTTTTGCATCACGTCCTATCCTGTCCCAATATGTGACCCTTCTCTCTACCCAGCCCTACCATCGACTTCAGCGTTGCTTATTCTTCATACGAGTGTGAATGGCTCGGCATGGAGGGAGTCTTGGAGACGGGGACAAAGCCTGGACAGAAGGGTGTCCCCCCCCCTCCTCAGCTACTACTACCCAAGCCACTAGAGGAGACAGAAGCATTTCTCTTTCCCCCTCTATTTGCTCTGAGTTTTCCTGCACTGGTTCATTCTGAAATGGGGGATTCATCTGCAATGGGCTCTGCGCACGGGCAGCAGAGGTGGGCTTGGGCACACGACTGGCGTGGGAAATCCCAGGCAGCTACCTGCACCCCAAAAATACCTGGAATTCCCTTTGACCCACTTCAAAGGGGGTTTTGTATTGAATAGCTGAATATGTGGAAAACATCACTGTCCTGGTCAGAGGTCCCTTGTCACATGCGATCAGGAGATAACCCTCCAGGTGGGGGCTGAATGCCATCTCTGGCAGGAGCTGCTCTGTTCTCAGGTCTGTGTTGCACCCCCCCATTTCTGTAAGCTTCCCCAAGCCCCAGCAGAGGCAGGAACTGGGGGATGCAGAGGGGCTTCTGTTGGCAGGCTGGTAAAACACTTGAGTAAACACTTGCTGCTTTGTATGGTCCAGGAAAATCTCTAATTTAAATGCTGCTGAAAAGATGCTAATGAAGCAAACCTAGCAGCCTCATTTACCCGAATGCAATCATTACCAGCGGATAATTCATTCTCCTGGAAAATACAGTAATAGTCATGTAACGTACAGAACACAATATTACCCTCTAATAAGTCTGACAGGCAGATTGCAGTGTCTGCTTAGGCTGTATTAGCCAGCCAACAATTTCAAAGGCTTTTATGTGAGACCCTTGTTGCTCAACGTCTGCTCTGTGCTGGTTGCACTGAACTAATTAAAGAAAAATGTATTATAGCTGGGAAGTTCAAAAAAACCTTTTCTAACTGGTCTAACAACCTTTCTAAACAAAACCCTCCCAAATGAACAGCTTTCAGTGGTTTTTACAGAAATGAAAGCTGCTTTCTTTTTCTTCAGGAAGGGACAAGGCAATTATGCCATGTTTAATAATTTTCTTCAGGATCTTGGCTTCATAGATGTGGGCTTTTTTGCGGACTGCGGGCACTCAGAAAGGCGTGTGCTCCGTGGCTCTTTTGCTCGTACAACATGAGATGACAGTTCTGTTAAGACAAATGCTACCAGCCATTGTTTAGTGCACGATGTACGGACTGGAGCCTCCAAACACCAGCACTTTGGATGTGTGTTTAAGGCTCATTGTGGACTACTTGGAGCGTGTAACCTGCTAAGGGCTCTCTGGTTTCTCCTTTGTACATGCAGCTCTGCTTCGGCTCCTGCAACCTGCCAGGCAGAGGACACCCGTGTCCTTGATGGCTGTGGTGGGAATATCTCCTGTTCCAGGTGCTGGAGTGCTGCTCAGGATCTGCTTTGCTCCAGGCCAGTATCTGTGTTAAGGGCTTTTGCAGGGAGGGTGTTGCCAGTAGAAGAATTCACAGGCTGCCAGGCAGTTGCAGGCTTTGCAAGTATGGGAGGTAAACTGAGGATGTCCCCTCCTCGCTGACCCAGCTGCCCAGGGAGCAGATACGGGCAGGGAGCGTGGGTGGGGTTGGGATCCGCGCTGAATTGCTCAGTGTCCTCATCAACCTATTGGTGAAAGATGGTGATGGTCTCGCTGGTGCAGCCACACACCTACAGGAGTCCTCTCCGCACCCCGTGCCAGTCCGTGGGTCAGAAGGGAAACCAAAAATCCCAGTGTCAGCTATTTCTATGAAGACTGCTTGTTTCCTCTTTGGATGTCGTGATCTGAGGAACAGTTCATCTTTCTGCAGCAGTGAACTTGTGCTTTAGTATCTCTGGGTTGCGAACACTGCGTGTAGCTAGGACCGTCCTGTGCTCATCGGGGTTAAACCATTGCAGGGAGACCGGGGCAGGTCCAGGCTTTCCCTCACTCTGCTTCAATTGGCCTTGAGTAGCCTGTTCTGATCATCCCAACGGATAAAATTGGGCCAGAGCGGGAAATCTTTGTGTCTGCGCATTTAACGTAGAGCTAACAACTGGTCGCGATCTTGAGCAGCTCTTGAAGTTGACCTTTGGAAGCTGCAGTGTTCAGCCTCTTCGCTCCGCAGCCGGAGTCTGAAAGCTGCATCCCCGCTTGGCGTTCGAAGAAACGTTGGCACAACGCGCTGTTGAATGCTGGCCCGCTTCAGTTCCTGATGGAAAGCTAAACCACGTTTTGCTCTTGGCTGGCTGCCTTGCTTGCTGATGCTGATAACATCACGAGCTCAGCGTTTCAGGGGTCATCTTGACAGAAGCAGAGACCTGACCCCTCCGGTCCTGCCTTCCTGCCGCTGTTGCTGCTGCAGAGAGCCACCGCGGGGTCAGAGACCAGGGTTTGCGCTCCAGAAAAGCCCCTGCCCAGTGACTGCGAGGGTGCTGTGCAATGGGCGTCACGGTCCGAAGCAGGGTGGTGGTGGTTCTCCTGACGGGCAGGTTTCTCCATGCACATCTCATCTGTTATTTTGCACTTGCGCTAAGGTCAGTCTGCAAACCTGCAGGACTGCAGCTTTCACAGCCACCTTTAGGACACAAGGCTGAGGAATACCCGGTCGTGTACGTGTGTGCCTACATCGTTCTCATCCTCTAGGATGTTTTCTGGTTTTTTTCATTGTTTTGTAGCTCCCCAGGAAACCTCTCTGACCCTGCCAGTTCATTTACTGTAGTTATTTCAATTTTGTTCACAACCTGCTTGACAAAAGCTCTTTAAAGCTGGCTTCTTCCTGTTGAGGGAGAAAACCATGAAGCTGGTCTGGATCACAAGTAACAGCAGGAGACGTAACGCTCAGCCGTAAAACCTGCATACATGCCTGTAGGCTGGTGCATGGGAAACTCAAGTGCTTCCTCAGCTGCCTGCCACTGGGAATGATAAAGATGATAGAAATGAACCCTAACTTGTTCATTAGTGTGAAAATCAAACAACTGCAAGGCCAGCTTTTACTGCATCTCTCTTGGAAGAGGGGTGTTGGTACAACTACTTAATGCCAGTTATTTCTCTGCATGATGTTGTTATCCCATGTGAAAAGCACGGATGATGGAGGCTTTGGTTTTTCCTGGACATCCCAAGCAAGATTGTAGAGAAGGAGCAACACATGAGGTGTCACCAGTGGGAAGTGTTTGTTCATGCTGAAGTCAGGTGATAATTATGGAAATATTTAATTATGAAATGAATCATAGAATCGTGGAATAGTTTGAGTTGGAAGGGACCATGGAGGTCATCTAGCCCAACCCCCCTGCAGTAAGCAGGGACATCTTCCCCTAGACCAGGTTGCCCAGAGCCCCATCCAACCTGACCTTGAATGTTTTCAGGGATGGGGCATCTACCACCTCTCTGGGCAACCTGAACACACAAATGAATGCACAAAGTAGTGTCTAAAGGTCCAACTAGGTATGTCCAGTCTCTCTTTTGTCCTTGAAAGAGGAATATTGAATAGAGAATTGTTCAGGAATTCACTGTCTATGTTCTCTTTAGCAAACTGCATGAGCCCCCAGGCAGCAGAGAGCTGGGGATAGGAGCTGCCACGCGGTGCTCTGATTCATGTGGGGAGGCTGCTTCATCCCTCCCTGGTCACTGTCATGGGTGTTAATTAACCCGAAATTGTTTTTCAGCCTCCACTGTGGAATTTTTCTTTCTCAGTGCTTAGGCTTCTGCGTGGAGTTGGTTTGTTAATCCCATGTCCCCCCAGAGTGGAGAAGTTTAATTCTGTGAGCACCAAGTGGCTTTTTGTTCCCCCCTCCCCAATATGGCCTCGTATTAGCCTGCTGCTGTAGGTTAGTAGTTAGCTACACAAGTAGTGTTTGCAATCCTGTTTTCTGCCAGGGGAGGTTCTGGTAGGTGCAGGATGGCAGGGGTGCTGGCTGGGCATGAACCATGGCACCTGGCAGCTTCCTTTAAGGCTGCTGCAGAATTGCTCTGCTGGAAACATTTGCATTAATAATAGAATTTAACTTCTTAACATGCTGTTAATAGATTTCCTTTTTTTTAGGTTGGCGTTAACTGTGATGGTTCATGGGGTGCTTTGTGTGCGTGCCAACGTCATTGTGTGCTGCCCCTGGTCCTGTCACTTGGGGTGATGGTTCCATCTGAGCTCTGCCAGCTGATCTGAGGGGAGGCATGTGGATCCTGCAAGTCTGATTGGTGCAAAAAGACTTCATGTTGTTCAAGTTAAAAGTGTTAAGAGGCTACTCTAGGAAAGGGTGGATGTCCTGTGCCTCAGTTTCCCCTAGGGATTTGAGTCCAGCTGACAAAATAACCCTGGCCATCTGAAAAATTTTCTGACACTTCAAGTCATAGTGATTCAAAAATGTAAAATCGTATGTCCACTAAGGATTTACTCAACAAGCAAGCTCATCTCCCACCAAGAGAAGCTGGCTTGATAAAGTTTTCCCTTGCAGACCTGAGGAACGGGGAGGATGAGCTGGGAATCCCATGGGAGCTCGTGTCCCTTCCAGGGGGCTGCCCGTGTTCCCATCTCAGCTGCTTGGCTCGTTCCCCCAACAGAGTCCGTGTTTCTTAGAGAGCTAAAACCCATTTTGGCTGCGCTTATCAGAAAAGGGATTTTGACTGTTTTAAAGTTCCTTAAATTTATTAAAATCTGTTTTCCTTCTCCTGGTTATAAATTAAGGCAGTGCTTTGAAGGCACTTTAATTTGGGCTGTAACAAGGCTCATCATGTCTGGCAATGATGAACAAAGGGTTTGACTGGAGCATATGTTAATGCACAGAAAACAATGACACTTAAAATAAATGCCCCCAAAGTGCCATATTTGGCAGCAGCTGCAGGAGATCTGTAGTAAATGATGCAGTGCTGCCGCTGTGCTTAGGAGGCAACAGCAGCTTCTGGCTGGGTTTGAGGGTTGGATCCTGCTGAGCTCCAGCAGTCATGTGGGCAGCGACCTGCAATGAGCGTCTCGCAGACAGGTTTTCCAAAGTAGCCGCTGAGCTGAGCAGTGGAAGAGGTTTTTTGTTGCAAATCTCTCTGCAAAAGGCTGTGAACGCAAGGCACCTCCAGCACTGCATGCAAGGGCTCTGGGGGCTCAGTGGGTTTGAAACCTGGGCTGGGATTGAAATATTTCTTTGAGGTTTCTGGGCTGAATGTGGTCTATATACCTATAGCTGCCAGACAGATCTCCTCTTCCTCTGCTACAGGATCCCACCCACCAAAAGGTGTCCCTGCGTGTTTATTTGCATGTGTGCTGGGTAGTTAAAATCATTTGGGTGGAAGAGCACAGAGCCACTTGCACCAAGATGCAGCTTTTGCAGCAGCCTGGTGCTTGTACCACAAGCATAACAAATGACTCTTTCTTTTGCAAGATTGCTCTTTTTTCCATTTGCTCTTATATTTTCTGCCTTAAAGGCATAACTGAAACAAAAATCTTCTTTGTCACTTGCAAGGGTTTTGGTTGTAGCAGCGTGATGCCCCTGGAAAGGCACGTGTAGTAAAAGCTTGGGGGGTTGTGCGCTTTTTGATTAGTAGAAGACTTCTTTCATGCCTGCGGGCGCAAAAGTTTTCTTACGCATCAACTCATTAATTGGCTTAAAGAAAGCCAACAACGTTTGCTAGCGTGCTAGCAGGCATGGTGCTATTTTGAAATGAAACGAGGTTGGGGGAATGCATGGACATGAATTTACTGTGTAGTAGGCAGCCTGTAGACTTCACTAGAAGGCTTGTGCATCCTAGTGCTGCATCCAATTTAGCAGACAGAAAAAAAACCAATGTGAAAGCACTGGTTAAGTCAATAACCTTGTGTTTCCAGAGAGGGGTTAATGCAGAGGACAGCACAAGGGGGAGAGCAGGGATGATTCAAGTGTGCAAGAGGAGTAACCTTCTGTTTGGAGAGGCTGCAACCACGCTGGCCATGCAGGCTTCCCGGCTCGGGAACGCAGCTGGGTGCCAGCGCTGCGGGGCTGGAACTGAGCGGGGTGGGAGGAAAGGGAGGGGGCTGCACGGGACCTGCCCCGAGGGTTGTGCTCCGCAGCGGCTCCATCACCGTTGGTTTTGCCGTTGCATCATTGTGTGTCTGCACTTGCAGCATTATTAGGGCACGTGTAGGGCTGGACGCGGGCAGGCAGCTCTGTTGGAGCAGCTCCAGCATGCTCCTGGGAAATGGCATATGGGCTGGTGTGGTGTTGGATGCTCTCGCACAGGGTGCCGTGGCTGGGGTCCCGTCTTCGCAGGGAAATAAACATTGCAAACTGCGTGCTGCGGCTTGAACCCAGTCTGCTCGGAGCCTGTGTATTGAAGCTTTTAGCCAGGCTGCGCAGGGACGTGCGTGACAGTGCTGAGAGCCGGCTGCTTTGCTCAAGCAAGCGTATCCAAGGCTTGTGGCAGGAGGAAAAAGCGTGGCAGTGTTTCTGCACTCTGACAAAGCAGGGCTGCTGCAGGTGCCACAGAGAAGATGAGTGTCGAAGAGCTTGCAGCAACCCCCTTGCCATGGCTAGGAGTGGGCTGTGGGAAGCTGGGTGGGAGAAATATGTGCATGGCTGTGCCCCTGGGGAGCCCTTTTGCTTAGAGTCAGGGGTGAATTTTTACCTGAAATACAGGTATAAATTGACAATTTTTACCTAAATACAGGTACAATAGTTACAGAAACAGTTTGTGTCGTTACCCTAAAGAGCTGCTATGCTGTGCTTGACAGTAAAGGGAATTTGGGATGCCCAGGGAAGCTGTGGGTGCCCCATCCCTGGAGGGGTTCAAGGCCAGGCTGGATGAGGCTTTGGGCAACCTGGGCTGGTGGGAGGGGTCCCTGCCCATGGCAGGGGGTGGGACTCGATGAGCTTTAAGGTCCCTTCCAACCCAAACCATTCTGTGGTTTATAGAATATCATATTCGTTATAATAGAATTATAATATTCATTCTACAATAATAAGAAAAACCCCAAACCTGGCTGGCAGAAGGTTTTCTGTTTCCCAACCTCAGCTGGGTGTCTTTGCGCCGTGTTTCTCATTGCTCCATGTTCTGGGAGGAATTGTTAAACCAGCACAGCGTTGGAGGAGGTCTGGTAGATGAGCCGAATCTTCCTGGGCTTGTTAACTCAGGCCAAAAGTCATGACAGGGGTGACAAACCCTGCCAGACCTAACTGGCCTCCATGGGAGGTGCTGGTGGTGTTGGTGGGCAGCTTGGGGAGCCAGCGTGGGGAACCCATGGCTGTGGTGGGGTTTCTTTATCATAGCTATGCAAACACCACGGAGACAGAGGCTGTTATTTAAGGTGATCTAGAAAAAGAGATTTTTTTTTTTTCCTCTTTTCTGAAAATAGATCTTCCCTAAACAGGATCTCTGTATTTTACAGAACAGCTGACAACCTGCCTGGCTCTTGCAGCACACGGGGGTTTAATGCTGGGCGAAGGCTTGGTTCACTATCGGTGGCTGTTTTCTTGTTGGGGTTGTACTAGGGAAGTGCACTGTCAGTTCAGCAGGGAGAGAAATTAGACTATAATCCTTTGAGAATTTTCCCATTTTTACTCCAAGATATTGCTTTATTAACGAAACAGAGGAAAATAGGGGACTTCAGGATTTCTTTTACGAAAATGCTGATAAACTGAGCTTGTAACAACTTGGAATGAAGAACGGAGATGAATTTGTTCAATAGTCCTGGCTTTTGATCTTTGTGGGAAAGGTAACAAGGATGGACCTATCTCAAGACTAGAAACCTAAGGTGGAAAAATCACTTTTGAAACAAACCCGATTTGTTCCCCCCGTTACAGATTCCAACCCACCAAGGGTGATTAATGGCCAGTTGCCTCATCTGCTGGTGTGACGTCTGCTTCCAGACAGTTGCTGTCAGCTAAAAATCTCTGGTTTCCTTTTTGCTGTTCCTAGAAGGTAGCTCTAAGGAGGCTTCACTGGCAATTTACATGTTCAAAAGCTTTTGTTGTAACTTATCTTAAGTTGGATTAATTGACAAAGTTCTCCTAGTTCTTGCTGGTGTTTCTCTGAGCCTGGGCTGCATAAGGAGGAGAGAAATGTGACTGCCTTCTCTAGGACAGCGAGACTTTGCGAGCTTGCAGTTGAACTGAGACATCCCTTGGGATTGCCTTACAGGCAGAAAAAGTCCTACAGACTGCATATTAAACTTCCTATTTTTAACTTTATGTCAAGTTTAGAGAGCATAGCAAGGCAACCCGATTTTTCCCCTGAGGATTCAAGAAGAAATATCAGTCTGTCATTTCAGTTCACTACTTGGGGGATAATTAATTACCGCTGAGGACAATTAATAATTTTAAAGAATTTGTTTCTTGAGAAGGACAAGGAGAACTACAAGATAAAAGTCTCTGGCTGACCCTACATGAGGCCAAGCCGAGGAACTGTGATGTGTTAAATAGGAGAGTTATTTGCTGCCCTGAGCCATGGGGATTCAGAGTGGCTTTGGTGGTGTTTGGGTTCCTTGGTCCAGTCCTTGATGGGTGAAGGTGTAACCCAGTTGGGATGGACAGTTTCTGACCAGTTTGTTCAGTAGTCATTCCTGATTTTGGGTGACTCTGGAGAAAGCTCAGCCTGTGGCAAGAGCCAGAAGGGCTCAAAACCATATCAATGACGTGCTCTGCGGTCAGTTGAGGATGAAAGGACCTTGTGCCTCCTGCTTGCTTCTCTCTACGAGCCCATCGAGGAGGAGGTGTGACAGCAGCTGGATATCCTTTGCTGCAGGGATGATTGGCTCTGGACTGAAAGATCTCCAAGTGCTTAAACCTCTCTGATACCTGCCATCCCCTCTCGTACTGATTGCTAGATGCTCTGTGTTGCAGATCCAGCCTCCTAACGACATGGTGAAAAAGGAGTTTGGGATGAACTGCTTTTCCCCCGGTTCAGCTGTGTTCTCACTGCCATGACATTTATCTCCAACTTTATGAAAACAAGGGGGTTGAGTGAGTCTTTTCCCAGGGCTCTCGGCCATGCCATAGATTTGCTGGAAGTGGATACCAACCTTCAGAGACCCTGTCCCCTACCCCACACCACCTCTGAATGTCTGGTTGACTTGGCAAAAGTATCTTTCCACTGGTGCTACTGGTACAAGTTTGCGGGTTTGTGGTGATCCCCTCGTTATAATCTGATGGTAGTTTTGAGCCCTGACAATCTTCCCCAGTGTCACATCTGACACTTGTAGACTGTATGGGCAGAGCAGGGGACACACATGCTTAGCACCAGGGTTTTCCCTCTGAGCTCAGGGCCACCTGCTCAGATCCTGATGGTGATGGGGTCTGTTGGAGCTTTTGCAATTGCTCTCATGAATATCTGCCAGGGGTTTCTGAATATACTTGCCATTGCTTCTCTGCTGGCTGCTCTTGGGTGCAGGTCAGCCAGTGCTGAGCAGTTTTACGTTTTCAGTGCTGGTGAGCCTGGCACCTTTAGTTCAGGGTGGCTTCTGGGCAGTTTGGAAGAGCTGGCTGGGAGGAGAAGCAAGAGTCTGTTCCTGATGCAGCCAATGAGATGTGTTACAAGAGGGAAAAGGAGAAATGGATGGAAAAATGTCCTGAAACTCTGACTCTAGCTTTCCAGCAGCATGCTGGAAGACATCTCTTTTCCTGTTTCATTATTGCATAACTTCTATATTACCCCTTGTACAAGCCCATGAAACCCATGAAAGCGTTTTAGAGTTTCTCAAGCTCTGTTTCACAAAACCCTGTCATCACCAGAGGTTGCACAGCTAGCTATTGGGGACTGCTCTTGGGGAAATCCGTTTCTGTTGGGAAGTGCAGGGAGCAGCAAGCACCAGCACTGCTGGTGAGCCTGAGGATGAGGAAGGGGGGAAGGCAGGCATGCTTCGTGTGCCCGCAGAGGGTCAGATGCTGCCCTTGAGTCATCACGGTGCATGTCCTAGGCTATCTCACCGGTTTAATGGAGGATTTACCCAAGGGTGATGTAAAGCCACATTTTTTTTCCTCATTGTATTCCATCTTCTCTGACCTGCCTGTTCCTGGAGTATCAAGAGCCATAGTTTATACACAGGAGAATGGGGGAAAAGCAAAGGCTCAGTGAAGACAATAGTATAAAGATTTGTTTTTTAAAGGTAGTATTATAATTGATATAGTTTTTAGACCATTGCTGGTCTGATCCTGTAGTGCATCTGCAATGGTTCAGTGCCTGGCCCAGCCCATCGCTCCCAGCCATCCATGGCGTGAGCTCATCCCAGGTCTCCTGCTGAGGAAAAACATCATGTCGCTCAAGTTGGAGAAACCAGGTGCAAGTAGTGCTTACCCAACAAGCCTGTCACGCCCATGGTTGCTTCTCTGTCTCTTTTGCCATGGTGCAGGTGTTAACATAAACTGCGAATCTCTCAATGAGTGCAGTGACAGGACTTCCATAGGCATGTACAGGGCAATTATTGTATGTATAGATTTCCAATAAACGGATGTTTCAGAGCGAAGTGGAATGTATTTTAGAAACAAATCAGATCAAGCATGCTTTATAAATAACTCAGAGCTGTGATATGTGCTATGAGACTATCTGATGAATAAGTTAGGCTGCTGGGGGTGAGGCATGCTTTCCTTAGGTCATCGTAAATGTGACAGAGAAAATAAAAGTCGGTTTTCTGTCTATACTGTAACACGTCTAGGAAAGTGGGGCAGCCTTTGCAGTAGGAAGGAGCACCAGCAAGTTGCTAGGTGTAAAGAAAGTGGTTGGATTATGTTGCCCTCCCATTTTTCAGAGAAATTTCTCTGGACTTGATAGGCAATATTTTAGTTTCTCAGCGTAAGTTCCACAGGCTATGTCGGCGCTCAAATAAACGTTCTCTCTCCGTTCACTCTGTCCCCAGTTAATCTGACTTTTGTCCCAGGCTGGCTTCTCCTAGGGACAACTGCAATGGAGCTGTCTGATGGTTTAAATGTTCTCGGCAAGCACAGCCTGTTGTGCAGTGAGATCAGTTGCAATGGATATTTGGGATTGTGGGATCCAGGTGTTTGGAGTTGTTTCCTGAGCAGGCACAGAGAGGGACCATAGCATGAAGGCATGTTTCCAAGTGGAAGATCCCTCATCTTAAATAGAAAATACAACTGCCTGTGTGCCCGAACATCTGTCACGTGCTGCTGGTACCCTCCCTCTCCTGGGGAGCTCTTGCTAGACCAGAGGGATGCTTTGGCATCTGACCCAAGGTAGAGGAGGAGTGCTCCACGGGCAAGGACAGTGGCAGAGCTGGATCTTTGCTTCATTCATGCAGCAAAAGGCTGGTGCAGCTCTTCATGCTGCAGACGCCTTCCTGAGCCACGGCTGCTTTGCTGCTGGGTGCCTGTATTTTGCCCAGAGCTTGCAAATACTGCTGACTGATGCAGTGGCTTTTTTTTTTTTTTTTTTTTTTTTTTTTCTGCTGGTTGCTTGTGATGGTGTTTTTTTTTTTTTTTTTTTTTTTTTTTTTCTGCACAGGATTGAGGACAGCTGAGCTTTTACGTAAGTGAAGTTTACTCCTGTGTGCATGCAAGCCCCAGTGCTGACTCTAGGGTTTGGCTCTAGCCCTCTGTTCATCAAATTCCTGAGTTCTTTGGTTTTTTTCTTGTCAAACCTTCACTGAGCTGAGCGGGCATTTAGCAAGAGTAAATCTGTATGAAATAGAGAGCAGCTGTTATTATCTGGAGAGAAACATCAACGTGAATTTCCCTTGAGGTATTTGGGTTTCAAAACAGAGAGAAAACGTTTAGACAGCAGCTGGCCCATAGGTGGGAAACTGAAGTGTGGTTGGAGAGAAGAGACTGATGAGAATCCCCTTCCACCTTACCAACCTGATGTTAGAGCAGACAAAGGAGGGGACAGACCACCCGGGACAGGTGACATTGCTGAAAAACACCGTGTAGACCACATTCATGAACTTCAAGTGTTCTCTTAAACTGCCTTTCTGCTGGACATCCCTGTGCTGAGCAAACCTTTACGATTTCTGGGTTATGGGTATTCTTGGCCATATTTATCGGCGCTGGGCTCCAATGCTGTCCTATAAATACCTTAGGGATGATGAGATTCCCTCTTGCATTGGGTTTTGCTAGGTTTAAACGGGCCAAGCTGCTATAGGCTTTGTCGCGCGCAGCTCTGCTGTCAGCCGATGCTGCTGACCCTGCGCTGGACCCGTTCCGGATAGACTCCATCACGCTGGAACACAAGCATGCCACTTTCTTTAAGTGTAAGAGTCTTTCAGGTTGACAAGCTTAAAGATCAACATCTTGTCTGGCATAAGGCTGGAGTCTGCAAATTCAGCATTTGGACTTAAATAGTTTTTCATTTTTCACACTTTTTAAAAAAAAATGCAGTACACACACTAAACAGATGATGCTCAGCAGGGCACTGGATAAGCTGCTTTCTGTTGTGTGTTGCTCTCAGTGATGGATGAAATTAGGCTTCAGGAGTCACTGGCAGCCTTTCGTCTGGATGTTGTGTATCCAGATCTATGGCAGGGGATGTTTTTTGGTGATTTCATTTTCAGCTCTTGTGCCAGCACTTCTGTTCAGCTCGGACGACCTCCAGAGAGGCTGGGGAATGTAGAAACATTTGGATCCAAATACCTTGAAGGGTTTATGAAGTTCAGATCCAGCTATGAGCCTGGCAAGTGCCAACTAATGGAAGCTATCCCAATAGCTAAGATTTATGGCTGGTTTTGTCCATTATCTCTCTGACAGTGTCCAAGGGCCAAGGCTTCACAGGGACCTCTCACAGAGCAGTTGTGGATCAATGCTTCTGTAGGAAAAGTGTCTTCCCAGCCTCTAATAATTGACTTATTCCCTAAAGCAGGAGTCTTATATTCCTCATAAAATGTGTCAGCCAGTACTTGCAGATGTTTTTTCTTATAAATCGATGATTCTTTGTGGATTTGTGCCAGTATCTTCCAACGTAAGGCACCGTTACAGCGAGTTTCAAAGGTGGTTATAGCTGCATTGTGCAAGGCGGAAATATTTTGGAAATGCTGGGATCCAGCTGCAGGTCAGGCTTCTTTGCATTGATGAATTGCATGGAAAACACGCACGCTGTGCAACACTTCAGTGAAGGCTGAGACTTCTGTAATACAAGCTTTTCTCTGGTCTTCTAATAGATAGTAGGAATTACAGTATTTTATTAAGGCTTTTATTAATATCCTTACTTCCACCGTGTTACTTAACCTTAAATTAAGCTCCAGTAATTGGTAGGAAAAAAGATTGCCAGGAACATGGGATCTAAATGATTTCTGATACTTTTTTGGAATGAGTGTGGATGTGAACGAAGCAGCAGCGCGGCAGTTTTGAGGTGACTGGTTCCCGAAGCTGGTGTAAGCATGCTGTTAATTAACACTTTTGCAGCGCTTCGAAAATGTAAATTGCTTCAGGAATGTTAAGTCTCAGTATTATGGCAGTCTCGAAAAGTGATAACTTAATCCATGAAATTATGAGTCCATTCTTTAGAGTTACAAGTGGGACGTGATGTGGCTGCTAGAGAAGAAAACTGTAATTTGGGACAGTGGGGTCATGTCTTTTAGTGGGGTCTGCCTGGGGTCAGCTCGTAGCTGTTCACTGCTCGATGATGAGGGACCTAGACAAAGGGTACGGAGGATGAGGATGGACCATTCATGGAGAGCCATCAAGTTGTTCAGTGAATTAGCACAAGCAAATGGGATGTAAACTGTTGGGTGTCAAAGCAGGCGTTTGGGTGCAGAGAGTTGTGAGGGTGGGCTGTTTCTGAGAAGCAGCAAGTCTGGAAAGGCCACTGGCTGGTCAGCTGAACCAGAGCTCTCAGGGTTTATTCTGGGCGCTCTCCATTCCCATCCATCGTGGATGCGCTTATGGGTGCAGCAGGGGTGCGCCCGCTTCCCAGCAGCGATGGTCCAGCCTGGGGAGCTCATTGCTGGTAACCGAATACGGGCAAATGCTGGCTGTGGGGGGGCAGGCGCAGAAATTTGGAGAACTAGTAAGGTGATTACATTTTCTCTGAAATTAGCACTGTTGTGATCTCTTGTAAAATACCTGGGGCAGTTTCTGATACCTGTAATAGAAAAAAAAATATTGAAGGGAAAATGTATTAGAGATAAGTCAGACAATAGAATGAGAGTGACCAAAAAACATGACGTATCATGAGAGGCTCCAGGAATCTGACTAATCCGTGTGATTTAACCTGTCTGGTATCTAGGTGGAGAACAGCTCTTTAATGTACAGCGAGATCCAGGGCTTGGAAATGAAAGGTGGGCACGTTCTGACCAGAAGTAACTTGAAGTTTACCTGTGAAGGTAGTTAGCCACAGGAACAGTACCAGATACTGAGGATTATGGTGAACTCTGTCACTAGGAGTATTAAAATCAAGATTGAATGCTTTTCCACTCTAGGTTTCATAGAAATGGGTTCAGGGCTGTGTCTTGGTCTGTGTGTAGAATAGATAACAATAACAGCAGATCACAACAGTGGCTGTATTTCTTCGTGCACTGTGCAGCTCTGGGGAGGTTTAATGGGGATGATGCCATTCTAAGTACTATCAGTGAAGTCCCAGCTCCAGGGGAGTTCAGAGGCAAAATTATGGCTGAATTTGCCAGGGCCAAGGTTCCTCCTATACTGATTTCTAAGAGTGTTGAACGCTCTAAAGTCTATTCATTTCAATGGGTGTTTGCACAGCGGCTGGGAAAACACAGCAGTCAGCTGGGAAAAGGAGTGTCCTCAGACCTGGGTGGCAGGAAGAGCCACGTTTTCAATTTTTGTCTGAGCCTTGCTGTGAGGAAGAGGTTAGCTGCTTGTGAAACAGGAGTTAATATTGACTATTATCTCCCAAGGACGTGTATGGGACCTGATGAGCATTTGGAGCAAGTCCTTCAGAAAGGCGTATGCAGTCCAACTTTTCCAGCCCCCCCCCTCGGTGCTGCTGGGTGTCTGATTTTTTTTTTTTTTTTAATTGTCAACTCCATTTTTAACAGTAATTCCATTGAAACGGTTTAGCTAGAAGTCTGTTTTCTAACAGTGGCATTTTTACCTAAGCAGTTCTCCGTCACAGCAAGATGGTCCCTGGCCAAAGAGGACCTTTGAGGTATGCTGCCTCTCCCAGGGATGGAGATGGTTTGAGGCAGGTCACCTGGCACCCATGGGGTGGTTGTTCTTTGCGTTAGTGTGCAAGTTCCCCAGTGCACAGTGAGAGGATAAAGCAAATTTGTGTTCCTGAGGTTTCCTTGGTTTGCCTGGACCCGTCTCTGCCATCAGACATCTGCTGAGTGGGGGATGTTGCTGTTGTGCTCTCTGATGGGGTGCAGCAGACAAAGATCTAGTTGTCACCAGAAGATGATGGTATCAAAGCGAGACCCCCATGTGTACAGAATGCTTATATTTGCAGACAAACTGCCTAACCCATTATTAATGGATACATTTTGTGTGTATGGGAAACCTAAGCACAGCCATTCACTCCAAATGAACAGGCATCAAAATTTGACGTATCCAAGGTCACATGTTGAAGCAGGAAGCAAAAGCCAAGAATAGATTTGGGGTCTTGAACTTCCCCAACCTCTAGAATGGGAGCCAAATTTCATCTCTCACTTGTAATTATGGTCAAAGCCTGGGCTGGAAATGAGCAGCACTGATTTCTGTTTCTGCTCTGCAGTAGATTTACTGTATGACCTTGGAGGAAAAGATGCGTCCTTGTGTGTCTCAGTTTACCTCTCCACTAATGGAGATAATTGTAGTCGCATGCACTAAGCTTTAATGGACTTTTTTTTCATGCACCTACTGAAGTTAATGGTTCTCCTTGCGATGGGAAGATGACCAGATGCACCATTTGTAGAGTGTCTGGATGAAAGGATGCTGCAGAAGTGAGACAGTATTATTTAACATATGGGACCAGATAATAGCCACATATGCTTGAGAGTTGATTGCTTACATGGATGGTAAGCGATGATGCTTCAGGTTTGACAACAACAACGGCCTTGCTCCTCCTTGCGCTGCTGCTGTCTGCACGTAGTCTCACCTGGCCCCCGTGCTGCTGATGTGCTGGGAGGCTTGGGAGAAGGTTTGTGAGAAATCCAAGACCCGAACCTGTCAATAATTCACTGAGCCAGGTGAGTGCTACACCCAAATCTGTCAATAATTCACTGAGCCAGGTGAGTGCTACACCTTGATGCTAACGTGTGGTTGTAGTGATCAAACACAGTGTGAGGAGAGTTCCTGGCTTGTTAGGAAAACCAGCCCATGTGTTCCTCTAAGCTAGCTGGTTTTCAAGGACACGGAAATGGGATAACTACTTGCAAAGATAAAGCTGACACTGTCTCACCATGGTTTATAATTCTGAGCTAGAAAAGTTGTCGGTCCCAGCATCACAGAGATGAGCTTAGCATCGCTTGTGGCTCTGCGTTCCCTCCGGCGCGTTGCAGCGGGCTGGGTGGCTCTTCCACAAAACTCAGTTATCATTGCAAAGCGTATCTGATGTGTCACCTGGTAACTGGTGTCACCAAGTGGAATATTTCTGGCAAATGGAACCATGTTTCTCTCCTCTTCTGTTAGTAGCTGAGGTCTGAGCACCATCGTCAGTTTATACCTTTTGTGCCAATTTCTTTGTTTCCTTGGCCAAAGGGAAATCACCATTTTATCCTCTGACCAATACAAAGTCCATTCAAGTGAATTATCCCACAAAGACTCTTTCTGTGCATTTTACTTGGAAGTTTTTCAGAACATGATTAAGAAGTCCCTATTTTGAAGTATCTAGCTCGGTCAGGTTTCAGTCTGTTGATACTTCCTCAATACTAGCACTGAGAATCCCTGGAGCAATCCCTTGGTGATGAATAGCTGGTTTCCACACACAGCATGGGACAGTGGTTGCCTGATGGAGACATGCAGCTACATCCCAAACCTGTGTTACTGCTCTAGTTTGTCAGGATTGCCATTCCTCTTCTCCAGAAGGAAGGACAGGATCATTTGCTTGCCATTGTGAAGCTTTACACATTCGCATATACACTCACCACCACTTTTTTTTTTTTTTTATTCTAAAGTGATTTTCTCAAAATTGCCCTTGATTTCCTGCTTGAGACTATGATGCATATTTATAACCCTTCCTCTGTGCTTTCTTGTCATTTGACTGTACCAAATCCCAGTCCTTGTCCGAGCTGATGATATAAAGCACGAACTGCAGCCCCAGTGAGGATGGGGGCTGGAAGGACTCTCTTGCTTTGCCTTTACTCTGTTCTGCTTTGAACTCCAGATGTGTAAGAGGGCATCACTTCGTTGCCTGACAATGAAGACACCCAGTGGGATGTAACCCATGCTTAGCCAAACCCCTCCAACTCTAAGACGCCTGGTTGGCTTCCACTGCACAACTAGCTGAGGTTGTCTGTGGGCAAGCAATAAGGGGTGAAGTCCCCTGGCAGAGTCCTGCCCCCAGATCCTTTCCAGGTGTATATCCCTATGATAGGGCAAAGCAGAGGCCAGCTCTTGGCCGGTGTTCATTGTCACAGCTCCATCACCTGATTCATTTGCCCTCACAAGGGACTCATGCCTTCCTGTGCAGCAACAGCCAAGAGACATTGGGATTTGTCAGACAGCTCTCCATCTCCAGAGCCACCCTGGGGAAACTGGGCATCAGGAATCTGGCACCTCATCCTGAGCGGTGTGGGAAGCCTGCGCACCATCTCCAAGGATCAGGCCATGGTGGTGAGGGTGCTGGCAGCCTCACGGCTGGTTTTGTCTGACAGCCTTCCTCTTTTGAGAAGCAGAGCACAAAGCAGGATGGCATTGCATCACCGAGCCCTGGGGCTTATCATTCAGCAATTCGGTACAACACGCACCATAATCCTGGGGACTGCTCAGACAGCGCAGCAAGCTGCGGGGAGGCTGTTGGGAAGAGCTGGAAAACAGCAACGTGTTTTACACCATGTCCTTGGATGTGAGTCATGGAGATCTCTGGATGCTGGGTGTAATGAGCACTTGTGTTCAGATGATTTCCTCAGCTCTGTTGAACGCTGGGGAAGGAAAAGTGTTTACTGTTGTTTTTCCAGGCAAGGACAAAGTGCAGGGTGGTCTGTTGAGCTGCTTCCTGAAAGCTGCTCTTAGAGATGTGCTTTTTGGGCCCTTTTGCTTGTTCTCTGCTTGCACAGAGACAATCAGAGCTCTCTGTGCTTTCTTCCACCTGCTGTCAGTGTGAGACAGAACATGATTCTCTGCACAGGTCTTGGCTAAAGACCTAGTTATGGTTGGACAGGTGGGTTCCTTCCTGCTGGTCTTCATAACTTAGATATTTCTGGTGTCTGCTAGACATGAAGCATACTCAGACACAGAGAAACACTACCTGCCTTCAAGAGTGTTTAATTTTTTGTTGTGTTTGTTTTTGTTGGTTTTTTTTTTTTTTAAACTGTAAAATAGGGATTTGCTATGGCTTGAACAGGAGCGTGACTTGTCCTTTGCTATCTGACCTGTCAGTGTCAGGGTGCTGCCATCCTGTCTTCTGGGAATGGAAGCAAAATGTCCCTTACATGCTGTGCTGCAGCGCTGTCAGCTAGGAGTTGCTGCATGGGTATCCTCTTCTCCACTTCTTTGCATTGCGCCGTGATGGTGCCCCAGTGGAGCTTTTCTTCCTGGCAAGGCTTCTCAGGAGGTGCTGAAAGAGCAGGAAGGTCTCTGAAGGCACAGAGGGCCCTTTGTGCCATAGGCTTTATCCATTGACACAGCGCATGTCTTGATGATGCAGTGGCAGCTCAGCGCTGGTGCTGGATGGGATGCTCCAGTTCGTGCCATGGGTCAGCTGTTGGCTGCTGGTTGAGAGCCCAGCTAAGGCCACCCCACTGCATTCACCAGCTGTGCTGGTTAAACGATGACTGCATGCTTCATCAGAAGCCACTGCTTTTTGAAAGCCCTAGAAGCTATCATCTCCACTGGGAAGACTATTTCTGAGCTTCTCCTGTAGAGCAGGTGTGAATTTTAAAGAAGTAGGGTCATCTTTAGTTGAGTGCCCTCAGCATCAATCAGTTCCCAATATCTCGGCTCCCTTCCCTGGTGCCTTTGGAGGCATCTGACATCCATCAAATAAAGCAGCCTCCAGATGGCCCCAACATATGGTCCATGTCTTGGAATAGCTGAAATCTAAATGCTTGCCTCCTTGGGAAGTTGCGGCCCCATGCTGAGTCTCGGCATCCAAGGGAGGTGCCTGCTGCTTTCATCAATGTGTGTTCTTTTTTTTTTTTTTTTTTTTTCTGCTTTGTCATAGTCATAATAATAAGCAAGTCTTGCTTCAGCATCCCTAGCTGCAAGAACCGTTCTGTGCTTGAAATACTAAATGCCTGTCAGTCCCTTTCTTTCCTCTTGTCTTTTCCCTCGTCACTAGGACCCTACTGATCATCTCAATCCTGACAGCACTAATTACCCTTCTCCTCCCTCCTGCTATTGCTGCCTTTCCTTCCTTCCTTCTTCTGATCTCTTATTTGTGTAAATCACTAAGGGTGAAGGAAGAGTAAATATCAATAAAGCCATTCAAGCTGCTTGTGATGTTTCTAAGGGTTGCGCAAGCTCCTACCTGGGGAGTGGCAATTAGTGATGGCAGTTATTGGTCTGTCCCACTTCACACCAGAGTTTTGTCTCCGTCTGTCATCTCCTCGTTCCTTTGTCCTCGCTCTGCTTAGCATTGTGAAATGGCGAAGCAATTTCTGAGCCTCCCAGGATACACCTCAAAACTTGTGCTCCCTGGAATCTCCTACCTGCTGTTGATGCCGTAGTCCTGCCATGCCCAGGAGTGACACAGCGTGTTAGGAGCTGGGCAGTGCCCATGGAGAAGTGGTCTGGCAGCCTTTGGTCACCATTTTCCTCATCCCTGTTGAAAGCCGTTTGGAAGGAAGGTCTCCAGAGGATGATGTGCTTCTGTAACTCCTGCTCCCTGTCAAAGTAACAAGTAATTATTATTTTTTTTTTTTTAAAAAGGGAAAAGGGCAACATTCTGGAACAGCTTCCCGTAGGAGTAGTAACCCACTTGTTTTTTTTCAGATGGTTTTTAAGCGTTTATGGTGAGCCTATATGAAGTGATGTGCTAGTGGGTCTATGGGACTGGGCACTTAACGTTTTGGGTCCATAGCAGTTGTCACATTTGTAATGACTTTGCTTGCTTTCTCTTTCTGAAATGGAACTTCAGTGTCTGTGATCACTTTATGCAGAGTAACCATGCCAGGGGTGCAGCCGCTGGGGTGGCTGTGTGCAGGGCAGCAGGGCTGGAGCCTGGCATGGTGCTCTGCAGACGTGGCCGTCCAGCTTTGGAGATGCTTTTGTGCCAGGAAGCGTCTCTGATATCTGTGTGAGCGTGAGGCACTAAGCTCCGTGGTTCTGCACCAGCGGTTATCTCTGTGCTGTAGACACCTGGGCAGGGTTGGCTTCTAGAAACCCCTCCTTGGCTGCGCAGGGCAGGCAGGACGGGCAGAGTGGCTGCTGAAGCAGGTCAAGAAAGTGTCTGGGGTGTCTCTGCATCCCCAATCCCATATTTTCCCCTGTCCTTGAATCCCATCTCACTTTTACCCTGCTGCTCCCAAATACTCCATCCCTTCCCTTTCCCCTCGGTCACACCTCTACCCCACACCTTGTTGCAGGCAGCAGAGTTGCGTAAGCAGCTCCTTTGTAAGTGTGCTGGTGCCCTCCCGCCAGTGAGCAGCGGGAACTGCAGCAAGCACGGGCAGCCTGCTGCCTTCCTTGCACCTCGTCATACCTGTTCTAGTTCTCTGTCATCGAAGGCGGGTGCCTGTTATAATTGATGCTCATAATGGTCATAGGACACATCACTTACAAGATGTGAGGCGGTAGCTAGGAGAGGCAGAGAGGAATCTTTGGAACGGTATGGTTGTATCAGCTCTGCTTTGATGCCAAGGTTTGCTCTTGGTTAAATTGGCACCCTGCTTTGCATGCTTACCTCTGCTGGAGGGGAAAAAAAATGTGAATCGAGGCCATAAAATTATTAACTTTTTTCATAGGGTTATTTTTACACTCTCTTTCTATATGCAAAGCAGACAGAATAAAAAAACATTTTTAGGTGTGATATTTTGGATGGACTGACTGTGGTACGATGCTAAGAAAAGTCAACGGATTCTGTCTCCACTGAGAAACAGAAAGAAAATCTCCATGGCTGTCATGCTTCATCAGCTTTCCCAATTGCTTTGAGCGTGTATTTCTGAAGATGCCATCCCCACTGTCTCACAACCCAGATAATGTATATTGGGTTTTGAAGACCACTGATGGTGTATGGGTGTAAGGGACTGTGCTATATCTCTGGAAGGCACTCGCGAAAGTTTCAAGGGTGGCAAGCTCCATATGTCTGTGGTTATTTTCTGTGCATTTGTTGGTAGGCTGATGAGTATGAATAAAAGCTTGTGGTTTTTCATTGAGACGTTGTTGGGTCTGTTCATAAAGATGATGCATTACAAAAGAGCAGCTTTTGTTCTTTTAAGCTCACCCTTGAATAAGAAAATGTAAAGTTGTTGCTTGTACAAGCAGATACTGGAAAAAGCAAATGTTCTGTCAAACCTCATGAAGTAAAACTGGGACCTGGGGAGAAGGGGCGATGGGCAGTGTGGAGGGACTTCGGGCACCATTTATTCATGTAGGTGTGGGGTCTGGGACTGACTTCCCCAGGAACATTGTGCAACCAGGAGGTGCTTTTCCATGGATGCTCTGGGTCGGTTTTATGCCCACCTTGTGGTGTGCCAGGCTGACTCAGCCTCCTGGGAAGTCAGGGGTTAAACTGTAACTCACGTTTTAAGTGATGCAGAGCCTTTTGCCTGTGTTTGAGACTGTGTTAAGCTGTATGGATTGTAGCCAGTGTATTTTATCCTCAAATTTTGGATTGAGGTCTCTTTGTGCCCCACTTTTTCTTTAAAATCTGCACTTACAAAGCTTTCTTTTTTAAATTTTTATTTTTTTTTTACCAGTTGGAGAGTTATATTAAAATCAGGCAGAAAAAGAAGAGCCTATGAACTCTGAGCACATCTGAGATGGGATATGCTAGTGACACAGATCAATCCAATCAAAAAAGCTTTTATTGCGTTAGAAGAACTTTTTGAGTGTGATCTGTCTCAGCCTGTGGCTTCTCCACTGCATGATGTGAACGCACTGAGGGCTGGTGTTCAAGGCACTCTCACAGCATGATGTTATTGTGGAACCTGGAGTCAGTGCACACTAAACCTGGTACAGAGACAGAATTGTGAATTGGAATTTTTTTTTCCTTATGCTGTTCGATATCTTCATTAAAAATACATACGTACCTAATATCCCAAATAGCAAACGTGTGAATCAGAAGCTTATAGATACCACACTTTGAGGATGCTCCATTTCTTATGCAGCATTTCATCTGAAATACCATAAGAAAATCTGTATTATCTCCTCTCTGAGAATTTACAAGTAGAGCTTTGAACAAAAATAGAGTTTTAGTGGAGGCAAGTATCAGTTCTCCAGGTAATCTGTCAGTCCTTTCCTGTAATGCCACATGCTCTGGAAATGCTCTTTTCCCCACACAGTTTTTCTTAGAGGGAAAAGTGAACTTTTTTCCCCAGTCAGCCAAACTACTGGACTGCTTCAAAACTGGGAAATAACCAATAAAGCCCAATGGCGTTTTTTCTAGAGAATGTCATAATGAAACAAGTTGTGTGTAGAGGGGAAAAAAATATCCAACCTGCACTTGGCCACAGGTAGGGTAGCGTGCAGACCAAGCTCACATCCTTATTCCTCAGCTTGTGTAACCCCCGGGCTGGCATCCTGGAGCTCCAGCCCTGAGACACACTCAGTGGTGTTCTCTAGGCAGCTACCAGCCAGACTGTGTTGGAGTCACAGCATGGTTTGGGTTGGAAGGGACCTTAAAGCCCATCGAGTTCCACCCCCTGCCATGGGCAGGGACACCTCCCACCAGCCCAGGTTGCCCAAAGCCTCATCCAGCCTGGCCTTGAACCCCTCCAGGGATGGGGCATCCACAGCTGCTCTGGGCAACCTGGGCCACTGCCTCACCCCCCGCACAGGAAAAGAATTCTTTCTAATATCTAGTCTAAATCTGCCCTCTTCCAATTTAAATCCACCACCCCTTGTCCTGTTGCTGCATGCCCTGCTGGACTATTAATGGTTACAGAAAGGAGATCCCTCTCTGAGAAACGGTATTTCGGGCACTGCAGGGTCCCTGTCAGTGTTGCCTGTTTTGTGCGTACAGAACCATTGGGAGGGGACTGCCGTGTTTGAGGGCAAGCACCGGGTCTCAGAGTACCCACCAGTTGTTTTTCCACGTTATCTCATGTGTCTCTGGCTTGTTTCAGGGAAGGTGTTGGAATGGATGGGGCAGAGAACGAGTGATAGATTTCCGAGGTGATGCTCTTAAGGAAGTTTGGGGCTGGGCTAGGCACTGGTACAGCAGTGCACCGTTCAGCCTGACACAGGCTTACAGCAGGAGCAGCAGCGTTTGCTGACAGTGCTGGCAAAACCGCTTAAGCTGCCTGTTGTCTGACTTGAGGCAAAAACAGGCCTGTCCAGAAAGACTTTATGGATGAGGTTCAGTTGCCAAGCACTGGTGTCTGGTGCCATTTCAGTCTCCCCAAGAATCCCAGGATGTGCAGACAGATGGAGCATGGTGCAGGCAGAACGAGCACAGCCTGCAGGCGAGGCAGGACACCCCGTGACTCCTGAAGTGGCAGTGGATTTATATATTGGGTGATAGAGGTGATCGATGACCCTTCTTTGTACGGGCTGCTGTGCGAGGGTACATCTGAATCTGCTTCCAGGTCTGCCCTGGGATTTAGGGAGTAACTCGTGATGCCTGGTGAGGCTCTCATCCACAAGGAGCTGAGGAACCGAATGGATGAAACAGATCTCTAAGGTCTGGGTAGGCAGGAACACATTTTTTGTCACTGCAGAAGCCCACCGGGAACATCTACACAGATGTGGTAGGAGCCAGAGAGACCAGACTGAGTGGAGAGGCAGGAGTGGTGGTGGTGGTTCATCTGCAGTGGAATGGTGGGACCAAAAGGGTAACGCCCACCCCCCCCAAGCCATATAAACACAGCACATTGTGCTTATGTACCACACTGCTTTGTTTTGTTTTTTTCTTGAACCATAACAGAGTCTGAACCACTGTTTCAGCCTTTGTTGAACTCAGTCTGTGACCACAAGAGTCAAAACCGAATCTGGAACTGGCAAGAGAGATTAAAACAGCGGTGAGAGTTTGACTTGGAGAACCTCCATTAGTACAGTGATGCAAAGGTGCAAAGACCAAAAGAATTGAATGGGCTGTCTTAATGCTGGGTGGTGTTTTGGGATTTTTCTGGTAGGGTAACTTCCATTATGATGCAAGCTCAAAAGTTTTATGGGAGAGGACTCATACCTTCCTGAAGATCTTATAGTCCCTCAGGACTTGTCCATACCTTCTAGCCCGCGTGGGCTCAGCTGCTTCATTGCAGGCTTTAGCTCTGTCACTGTTTCTGGGATGGGGTCTAAGGACTAAATGGGGAAGGTACAATGTCGTATAGGCAGTGCTGTGTGGTTTATCACAGACATTTTTTCCATAGTAAGGCTTCTTCTAAACCCTCTTTGTCTAAAAGCTTGCAGTCTGAGCCGCCCAGGCAGGTGAACATGTTCCATCTAACCACTGTTAGCAAGCTTTTGCTTTTATTAGCCTTTGGTCCAGATTTCATATAGTTCTCATTTATTCAGATATGAAAATGAATGCCTTTGTCTTCCCACAGGACTTCTGTGCATCTTCTGTCTGTGTAAACTTGGTTTTAACGACTCTTTTTCTGTTGATTTGATCATCTTTCCCTGCACTGCCTTATCTATATTTGCCTACTATCGATTTTCCACTTTGACTCTGCAAGAACTAAAAGGAGCTTAGGAAAAAATAGGCTCCTCGAGTAAATGTTTCTGGAGTGAGAAGCTATAGCTAACTGTGTTTATTAGGACATCGTGAATATCCCAGGCAAGGGGTGGTCTCATCTCTCTGTGCCCCTAGAAAGCCAGCGTGTCCAAGCTTGAGCTATAAAATCACCAGACAGTTGTACAACAACACGCCCTTCATCCTTTATAGAGTGTTCTGCCAAGAGAGGGCATCTGCTGGGCAAGAAGGACTTATTCATGTGCAAGCACCTTCTGGCCTCCATCTCTGCCTCAAGGGCTTGACGCAACGTCCTGCAGAAGTCCGTAGGAGCAAGGCTGGAAGAGGGCTCTGGACCTCCTGACTGGGCTTCTTGTTCCCTGAGCTAACTGTCAGCCAGGCTCCTTTCCATCATGGCTGTAATTCTATGTTTGTGCAGGCATGTCAGCATGGGGAAGGTCGTTACCTTAATTGCTTTCAATCCTTAGATAAAAGACTGTCAATGAGGAGCTGTAACTACTCAGAAGCTTTAAGGATGGCCTGATGGGACGTTATTGTCCTGGCCCTGCGCACCTCTGGGGGTGGATTTCTGAAGGAGGCAGATTTTGTTGCTCCAAACTGACAACTCCTCCTGATAAGTCGTTCTCTCCATCAAAGTGACATTCAGGAATGACACTGCAACACGTCACCGAGGAGGAGGAGAAGCGCTTGAAGGGAACATCAATGGGATGTTTCCCCATATCACCACAGTCTTTTCCGAAGGGCGTATCGGTGATCCTGCAGTTTGTCCTGTGGCATCATTCTCAGTAATAATCCTCTTGATCATGAAGAGAAGTTGGATGCTCCTAAGCCACTCTGTGAGCAGCCATAGAAATTGGTGACATGCAGTTTCCTTGTCGCAGGTGCGTTCCCTATCTAGGGCTATAGAGTCCCGGGAAACTGAACTGCGCCAAGAAACCCCTGAACCACAAAGTGGATGGACGAGGGGCTGAGAATGGCACGTGGAGCCTTGTGCTTTGGTCAGCTGGTAGCAGCTGTGTTCTCTCTCCTGTCCCCAAGCAGAGGTCTGAATCACATCTCCTGGAGATGCAAAGCAGTATCTGCAATTCCCCTCTCTGCAACCACCCAGGCTCTCAGGTTTTGTAAGCTGGGATATTCCTCCCAGGAGTTGTATAGAGCTGCCATCTGTATTCATACAATAACTTTAATGGGGCTCCCCAAGGTTTGGAAAGTAGAAAGTTAAGACATGGGTTGAACCCCTCAGGTTAAGACATACTGGTAGAAATGCTACAGATGGTGCTGTGACAAGGCAGTACCCAGGAGAGGACTTTGAGGGCTGCCTCTCATACCTTTTGCCCATCTTTCAGAAAAAAGAAAATTTTTGTTTGTGCTTTTTGCAGGCTAGAGAAGGGAGAGAGTTATCTCGTGTAGGTGTACTTCATTTGGTGTAGCAAAAATTAAACAGGTTGTCGCTTCCCACCCAAGGGGCAGTGCCCATGGCAAGACCGCTAGCTGTGAGATCCATGCAGTGCGACTGTTGTTCAAATGCATGGCAATGAAATGCAGCTCTCCTTTTTTAAAACAAGTTCTGCAGCTTGCTTTGCCAAGTATTTGGTATGTTTTGGACTGTCAACAGCTTGCAAAAAATTACTGGGGCAAAAATGAAGGAAAGGAGTGATTTTGTAGTTGGACCTGTGCACACCGAACAGTTAGATTGAGGAAAGGTCTGCTTTGGCTCCCTGTCTTGTCCCTGAATGTCTTCGGCTGAAGGTCAGGGATGACTTGGTTGAGTGATTTCTAACAACAGATTAATTTGTATTAAACATGCAGACACATTGGACGGGCAGTGGGGAATCTCAAACTGAGATGCCCATGCTCTGACTATCCTATCAGGGGTGCTCAGTGCTTCCAAAATATGCTGTCCCCTTGAGGTGTCCTGACCTCAGCTACGAGAAAATGAAAACACCCTTATATATTGGATGCTTTCTTAAAAAAGGTCTATAAATGGATCTTCCCCAGGGTGCTCTTGCCCTGAGTGTGTGCAGCTTCACATTTGTGATTCATGTGGAAGATGTAATGGAGGAGCGAGCTGCTGGACTGGATCAGGATGATGCTGGAGATTTTTCATAGCTCTACAAGAAGGTGGTGCTTCTGATATCTTTAGCTTTGGCGTCTGCTTCAGGGAGCCTGTGAGCAAGTCTCTGTCTCTGCTACTGATGGGGCAGGACTGGTAAGTTCTCCATAGGGACAGCAGCTTTTCCCTAGAACTGGAAGTCTGCAAGAGCCTTTCCTCTGCCTCCCATTGCTTCCTGACAGTGTGGCCATGGGCTGATCCTCAGGGGTGGCACAGCACCTGGGCAGAGCAAGTAGGGTATTCCAGTTTGGGGTACAGTTTGCAGAAAATGTATTTAATGACTTCCATCCACCCGCAATAGTCACTGGAAGCAGCTGCACTGAACAGATATAACCATCAGTGCGGAGTGTCAGCTGCACGGTGGTGTCAACCTGCTGGGTGAGACATCCCTGTGTTAAATACATAGGATAGACAAGGGAAGGTCAGTGTGTCTTGTATTTTAGTAATGGGCATATATGAAAGAATTTCTGATTTAGGGGCTTGAGGGTTTCTTGGAACTTAGGTCTAAGTGAACGGAAATTTTCAACTCTGCAACTGCAGCTGGATGAATAATTTGTAGCGGTAATATATCTGATGGCTTTCACCGCATTTGGGACTGACAGCAAACACATCACAATTTTAATTATTGGGAATGATTTGCTGAAATATTCAGGAGCTATTTTTGGTTTCTGCAGACTGTGCATGAAAAAGTTAGCTATTTAAAAGCCAGACTTTTTTTTTTTTTTTCTTCTTTTCCCTGAGTTCCTGGCTGGTCTCCTTGCTCCATACAAGCTTCTCCAAACAGAGCAACAGGACTCCTTGCATCCTGGCTTGAGAATTTAACATACAGGAACCTTAAAATTATTAAAAAAACCCTTATTGCAAGTCTTTCTACCCTAACTCAGCAGAAAGCATGGGGCAGGGATCAGGATGGGGTTGGTTCGTTGGCTTCTTGGGCGCTTGTAGAGCCGAGGGCTTTCTGTATAACTGCAGTGGGAATCTGCAAGGTGGAGAATAGAGACTTTTGGAGAGGTGAAGAAAGCATTACAAAAATGTTCTGTCTCTGTCCTTCTCCTGTACTTTTCACACCTTTGAGAAAGTCAAAACCTCAGGACCGGCCATCGGCAATTCCAGCTGGGTGTTAGTTGAATGTTGCATAAGCCAGACTCTCGGGGTAATGCCGACCCCTAACATTTTAGGGACGTGGGTTAGTGGGTTGGGTGGTGTTGGGTTGACAGTTGGACTTGATGATCCTTGAGGTATTTTCCAACCTTAATGATTCTAAGTTTCCCTAAACTGCTGGAAACAACTATTTGCCCTTCTGACTCTCTCTTCCTCCTCGCAGCTCCCTGTCGTGTGGTACCATACCATTGTACCTGTGCCATCCCAGTATGATACCACACGCTGCCCAGTGCTGCAGGGAGCGTTGGCCTGGGGGGTGATGCAGACATGACAAAGAAAATTAGGGAGAAACAAAACTTCTTCCCAAGGAGCAGGGCAGGAATAATGGGAAATAGGAATTGTCCTTCTCATCTGAAAAGAAATCAAGACAGCATTCTGAAAAAGGGATGGGTAGGGATGAATAAAAATGTGACTGTCCTGAGGAGCTGAAATAGCACCGGAAAGTAAGGAGGGAGATGTGGGTACAGACCTGGCGGCTTTGCTGGGCTTCTGTTAGCTGCTCTCTAAAATGTTTTGCTACCCTCTGGTGGCTTTCTGAGGATTTGTTGCAGTCTCGTTTTTTCATTCCTTGTACAATCCCCTGCCAACTTTTGGAGATGCACTGACAAACCCAGATCTGCCGATGGAAGCTTTTATTTTCTCCGATTCCAAAGCAGCGGTACGATAATAACCAAAAGGCAGCTTGGGGTTTGTTTGGTTGGTTTTTTTCTTTCTTTTTCCTTTTGTTCATATGAAGTCTCTCTTTGGTCTAGAGTTATAATGATAAAGGCAGCTCGGTCGGGAGGTTAAAATGAAAGAATAATGGTTTTGCGCCGAGGTCGGCTGTGTAGTGGGACTGTTCAGTGTTTGGGAATGACACAGGCTTTGCAACCCTGCAGAATGCAAACCGGTGTCCCCTGCTGATCTGCAGAGGACACAAAGCGAGTACCAGTGAAGCCAATAATAGCAGAACTCCCATGATCTCCAGGAGCCCAGAATAGGTCCTATTCAGCCTGGTGCAGGGGCAGTGCTCAAACCTCCGTCATCCTTTCGCTGTGCCTTGGTCTCCATCATTCAGTACCTTCTTGGTTTGTCTCTTTTGCATCTTCCCTGCTCTTTAATTGATTCTACATTGTAGCTTCATAGCAGAGGAGCTGTAGGTAGGGATTTAAAGGGCAGTGGTTTGACAGATTTTACAAGAAACTCCTCCCAGGCATTAATTCCTGGGTTATGGGGTCAGAGAGGCTCTTGTGATCTCCTCCGTCTGACCTCCCGCAGAGAGCGAGTCACAGGACTGCCCTCGATTGACTCCTGCTTGAAGAGCAGCATTAAATATAGAAAAACATCCACTCTCGGCTTAAAATTTTCCAGTGATGGAAGATTCACCTTGTGAAATTGTTCCAGGGCTTTATCACCTTCAGTGTGAAACACTTCTGCGCTTTACTTTGTTTCGTTTCAGCTTCCATCCTTGAGTTCTCTTGGTCCTTTGCGAGTTTGAGAAGCCGTGTCTTGCCAAAACTGTGTCCCCTGTCGGGACTCCTGGGTTTGATTGAGTTGCCAACTGGGCGGACCTCTGAGAGGCAGCTTGGTTGTAAGAAATGAGAAGTTGTTAATGTTATTGACTGGGAAGTTGTGGGGTGTGATGTGAAATCACCACCTCATTGCCCAGAAGGCACGAAAGAAGCCCGATAAGGGCACTGCTGGAGGGTGTGGGCACATTTTCCTCGTGTGTGGCTGCCCTGGGTATTTCTAGGGTTCACATACTTAAAACATAGAGTCAGTAAGGGAGGATTTACACAGGTTTTCAACTGAGATCCAATTGCAGAGTGTGATTGTATATCAGTATTTGTACATTGAAACACAAAGCATTTGTTGTGTTGGATGGGCTTTTTTTGTAAATCAGCTGTGTCGAGGTCCTTTGGGATGCAGGCTGCTACATTCAGCAGAAGGATTGTTTTTAGCTTTTCAGGCTGTTCCAATTCACGATATGGTTTAAAACCAGCTCCATCCATCTTGCAGCCTGGCGGAGGTTTGGACTGGAGAGCAGCCAGTGCCTTTGGTGGCAGGATTAGCCTGCAAACACCATGAGAGGATAAGACCACGGGGCTGGTGGGGCAGCAAGCACCGCTCAGAAGGCCACCTGAAAGGAAGGAAAAAAAAAAAACATTTTTTTTGTGGTTCTGGCAGGGGAAAAGGATGCAGTAGATTTGGGTTACCTCAACCACGGAATATGCTGTGACAGCAGATGACCCAGCTCTTTCTGTGGTTTGACCTCCATGGGGCCAAACTCGCTGTTTGAAAGCCACTCGAAAGCCCACGGATGATGGAAAGGCAGCCAGCGCGGAGGTGCGGGACATGCTTTTTGGTTTCAGAGTCTTGTCTCTTCTTGGCAGGGTGTCTGAGCATGTGGGACCAGCAGCCCTGAGGGTAGAGCCCCTTGTGATACAGCTCCTTTCACCGTCTCGTGTGAGGCTGCAGGAGCTGCTTGTTTCGGTCCTGCTGCAGTATCCCTGCCCGT
>NW_010137155.1:12862-13605 GCF_000699245.1 Pterocles gutturalis | reverse complement strand
GCCAGCCTCAGCGTCTCTGCCAAGGTGCACCGTAAGGATTTGTTAACAAACACAGCTGCTGGGAGCAGCTCTGCTCTTGATGTTCAGCATCCCCATCCATCTCCTGGCATTGATGCTTTCGAAACCAAAGAGGTGTTCTGAGCTGATGCCAGTAGTCATGGGGATGTCTGACATGATCAGTCGGATGCAAGCTTGTTGGGGCTGGCTGGACCCAGTCTGGTTTGAGACTGGAGGCTGGGTAATTGCCTGGGTGTCTGAGCTGATAAATCCAGTCTCCCAGCAGATCTAAAATAGCAAAGGGTAGTGATTTGCTGACATGGTTACCAGATTTTGGGACTGGGGACAGCTTACATCCATCCTGCTCAGGGAAACTTCTCTGCTGCCAATGAAAGAGAGCATAGACCTTTCCAAAAAGAGAGCACGTGCCTTTGAGACCCCCGGACCCTCTTCCCGGGTGCAGTGACCAAGGGGATGGCAGGGTGTGAAAATGAGAAGGCTTCAACGGAGGCATTTTACACTTCAATGTCATTTTTTACTTTCAACCTCCTCCTCAATCCTCTCAGACCACAACTATCTCTGGAGGAAGACAAGATGTGGAGGGACAGCCCCAAGGTAAGACAGTGATGGGGAGATGCCAGGGATGTGCGGGAGCACCTCTGCAGAGGGGACCAGGGACTGTGTAGTAAAAGGAGAATATTTTTTCTGCAGGAAAACAGGAGGATTTTGGGAAACTGAGATTCCTG